>NC_137065.1:22552562-22807562 GCF_032717465.1 Coenobita brevimanus | reverse complement strand
TGTCATTGTATGGGAGCGATACCAAAAAGAAGTTTTTATAACAGATCAAATGCTTATACTCCCAAACTACAACTAATCATACACCCACAAATGCGCCAAAGACTATCCTCCACAAAACTAAATTGCAGTATTTTAAAGGATGCAGCAACTTGTAACACCTTCCACAGTACTATTACAGACAAGTTCTCACAATGCTCACCATCTGACCGAAACAATATTACAACAAACTTATATCAAGAGTGGCTGAACATCAAGACACTGCTTCAAAATACCGCAGCAGAAACCCCAGACTGTCTCGCTCACCACCATAAAGACTGGTTTGATGAAAATGCTGGGGAGATACAAGCGCGGTTGGCTCATTCTAGTTCCTTAACCCCTTAACCGCGGGGCGTCACTTTCGTGACGCGGGAGCAAGGGATCATACCACGGGGTGACACTTTTGTGAGTCTGTGTTATTTTGAATTCTCCCGGGCTTTGAAGTGGTGGCTTGTATCATCTATCAGTACTGCCAATGTCCAACACTAGTCAGCACTCCTAATCTTATCTGTACTCCCATCCATTGTTGACAATTTAGCCATTTCTCCCCGTTCTTGACTCTCCTCCCTGCCTCCCCTCCATTACCCTATCCTCTCGCCTGCCCGGCTGTGCTATGCTAAGTAAATCTTCCCTGGAATTTTTCACTGATTTCATCCATTGAAATAAGCCCTATGCCCTATTCTTATACCAAATAATATATACAAGAAAGAAATAAGGTAAGTGAGAGTGCCATACACCTAGAATTGGCTAATTATCACCTGACAACACCTCACGTGTACTCGTTCGCTAATTTTCGCTGTTTATTTCCCCTTGAAATATGCCGTATAATCTATTTTCGTAATAAAAATATATATAAGAAAGGAAGGGAGAAGCCTAAGTGATATTTACATTCACCTGGAACTACCTAATTATTGCAGGCCACCACACTGTATTCTATGCTAAGTAAATCTTCCCTGGAATTTTCCACTGATTTCATCCATTGAATTAAGCCCTATGTCCTATTCTTATACCAAATAATATATACAAAAAAGAAATAAGGTAAGTGATAGTGCCATACACCTGGAATTGGCTAATTATCACCTGACAACACCTCACATGCAATCGTTCGCTAATTTTTGCTGTTTATTTCCCCTTGAAATATGCCGTATAATCTATTTTCGTAATAAATATACATATAAGGAGGGAAGGGAGAAGCCTATGTGATATTTACATTCACCTGGAACTACCTAATTTATTATGTATTGTCTTGGTTTCCTGCCAATCATTTCATTGCTTTATATTAGCAGGTCTCATAGGGCTGAAGTTGGTAGTAATGCACCTACCCTAGCCAGGCGGGAGGAGGCCACCACTATCAGTTCACTGTCGTCTTTGAAAGCTGGTGTATGTCTGATTTGCTCCTGCTAACTTCCGCCGCTTTATAGCCCCATGCAAAGGGCCCTGTGACCTTTACCCCCTACTAAACCTCGTATGGAAAGAGGTAAAGGGCTGACACTTGATAGGGAGTGACTATGATCTTTTTATTGAGTAAAACAGTGCAAGTGGAATTGTAAATAAAGTGTAAATAATGTGTAAACAGCAAGAAAGCAATGAATATAAATATAAGTGAACAGTGGAAAATAGTTTTATAAGTTACTTCAAGTGACAGTGCATAACACAGTGTAAATAAAATAGAAATATAAATAATGTAAATAAAGTAGAGAACGTAAATAGTATTATAAGAATACGAGTATATATACTAGGAGTAATGAAATTGAAAGTTTCACTCTAGCATGTATGAATACTATGAGTTATGAGAGTGAAGGTGAAAGTGACATTCACTCTCAATGCTAGTATACAGGATAAGAAAGTGAATGCTATGCATTTTACTGAAAGAAATTGAATCTCTACAGTGACAATAAACTACTATTACTGAAGGAAACTTATGGATAAAGACTGTAGATATATATAAGTGTTATATAGTAACAGAAATATAAACTGTGAGTGTTTTTATAAATAATAGACAACACTAGCGGTGAACGATCAGAAGTGAGATGGTCATACGCCCTCGTAATTTTCATTGCTTTCACAGTGTTTTTTGGGGGGGAGTATGGATTCCAAACTATTTGAGAATCATAGATTAGTGTTTCTAGTGATAATATCAGGCTGTGGTAATCATATTACGAGTTGTCGGGAAGTGTAAAGTGGAGACTTCGTTACCCAACTTCAGAGATCTCCACAAGTCCTACGGTACTCGACGAAGGCTGAACAAACACCCAAAGGAAAGCTGAAGGTATGTGCCATAAGTATATGTGATTTTAATATTCTAGGACTAATAACTGATTTTTGGCATATATTTTTAGAGAGTCTGTCGGAGCGCGAATATGCCCGCGAGAGCCGCAAGTCAAAGCAAAACAAGCCCGCGGTGTAAGGGTTAACCCTAAAAACTGAACTGAGGAATCCCATATGTGAAACCCAGAGAAAACTGTGTGCGATGGAGAACAAATGGTGTATGAGCATGCTATACAGCTGCAAAAACTGTCTGATATTAAAGACCATGGGTTTTACAAGTCCATAAAAACCATCTATGGGCCAACCAAATGCAACATGCCCCTATTCGATCAGCAGAAGGAGAGCTCCTGATATACAAGCAAGCAATCCTAGAAAGATGGGCACAGTATTTTAATATCTTACTCAATAGGTGATGCCCAGTGGAACACAATATCCTTGATAACATCCTAAATGTTCCTGAAGCAGCAGATCATTATGTCCCACCAACACTTACAGAAATTGTTTAGGCCATTTGATCTCTAAAAAATAACAAAAGCCCTGGCCCTGATGGCATACCATCTGGACTAATCAAAAAAGGTGGCCAATTACTCCACCAGCATCTCCAAAATCTCATACTGACTATTTGGAACACAAACGAATTCCATCTGAAAGGCTTGCTTCTGGTACTGTAACCATCTACAAGAAGAAAGGAGACTGCTCAAGTTGTGACAGCAACCGATGTATGTCCCTCCTTGTGAATCCTAGCAAAGTACTAGTCAAAATAGCGTTTTCCAGAATGACAAAACATCTGAGTCAAACTTCCTGAAACACGATGTGAATTTTGGAAAGAACGAAGCACCTGTGATATGATCTTTGTTGACCAACAGATACAAGGGAAATGCCACGAGCAGAACTGTGACTTATATTTTGCATTCAGTGATGTTGCAAAAGCATTTGACACTTTCAACAGACAACTTTTATGGAATTTTCTTTCAAAATTTTGAGTTCCAAACTAATTTTTTTACTATCCTAAAAAGCCTGCGTGATAACATGAATGCTCGTGTGTCCATAGGTGGGAACAAATCTGGGCCCTTCAATGTGGACGTGGGAGCGAAGCAAGGGTGTGTCTTGGCTTCGGTCATTTTCAACATCTACTAGTATCCAACTGCAGTCATGCTTTTAAATGACCAACATATGAGCCCTGGTAATGGATTGAAAATCCAGTTCTGTCTAGACAGTAACTTTTTAAATCTCAGACATCTTCAAGCACAATCAGAGATTGAATTATCTCATTTCCTAGAACTATAGTATGCTGACGACTGTGCAGTTGCACATACCCCAGAAGACCTACAGCAGAGTCTCACCATCCTCTCCAACATGTACCACGCAATGAGGCTCTGAATAAGTGTCAATAAAATAGAAATAATATCTCAGAGAAACAACCTAGCAGAGCTTCTTACATTTAAGATAAATGGCTAGAATGTAAAACAGGTGGAGAATTTTACGTACCTTGGAAATGTGGTCACACATAGATATAACATCGATGCAGAAGTCCTTCCACGAAACAACCACTCTTCAGCCTCTTATGGATATCTCAGATCCAGAGTCTTTGAAAACACTAACTTGAGAATTGAGTCTAAGGTATCAGTATTCGGTATCTGACTGTATCTCTCACCACACTCTTATACAGTGCTGAACCATGGACTGCCTAACAGCATCACCTAAAACAGCTTCAGTGGTCTCACATCCGATGCTTACAGCACAGCCTAGGACTCACATGGAAGGATAAAATCCCTCACTCACAAATTCTTCACTGGGTGAAGACAACCAGCATAGAAATCATGCAAGGTAAAAGGCAACTGAAATGGGTCAGACAGGTGTTTTGCATATCCGAGCACCACCTTCCCAGCCAGGTTTTGTATGGCCAACTCCTTGCAGCACGCCCCCACCCAGGGGAACTGAGAAAGAGATATAATGGATCATAATAAGACAGCTCTGAAGAAGTGCAACATCATACCAAACGATCTTGAAACCAATACCTGGGACAGAAAACAATGACAAGCCCTCTGCAGTGAAGGAACATTCATCTTGATGAAGCTCGGAACCTGTCCAGAGAAGAGCACTGACAATAGAGGCACAACCAATGCAGAGTTCTCCCGCCAAACCCGGACTTGACATTTTTTTTTTTTTTTTTTTATGCGAGGAAGAAGGAACCAAAGGCCATGAGCCCGCAGTAACAGTTCCCTCCAAGAGAAAAACAATATACAATATAGAGCCAAATTCAAGATCCGATCATTTTGAGATGCCTGGACACACTGCGTTTGAAAGACTGGAGATCATAGGCAGCAGTAAATACAGACAGAGGGAGACAGTTCCAGAGCTGACCTGCTGCATAAATGAAAGACTGGGAGTAACGGTTAACTCTTGCATTAGAGAGTTGGACAGAAAAAGGATGAGAGTTTGCTGCCAGACGGGTGCTACGCGCCCGTCGTAGAGGTGGAGGAATGCAAGCAGACAGTTCAGAGGAGCAGTGACCATTAAAGTAGCGATAGAAAAGAGATAAAGATGCAACAGTGCGGCGAAGAGACAGAGGTTGAAGGGAGTCAGTAAGAGGAGGAGAGTTAATGAGACGAAAAGCCTTTGACTCCACCCTATTGAGAAGAGCTGTATGTGGGGAGCCACCCCACACATGAGAGTTGTACTCCACACAGGGGCGGATAAAACCCCTGTATAGAGTCAACAATTGCGCAGGGGTAAAGAAAGAGCGGAGTCGGCTTAGCACACCCAATCTCTTGGAAGCAGATTTTACAAGAGATGTAATATGATCTTTCCAAGATAAGTCCCGAGTAAATGAAACCCCAAGCAAGTTCAAGGATGATGCAGGATTAAGCTGAATATTATTAAACATTAGTGGGTATACCTGTGGAAGATTTTGTCGGGTTAATAGGTGTAAGAACTGAGTCTTAGATGCATTAAAGACAACCATATTATTTTTACCCCAGTCAGAGATACGAGCCAAGTCAGACATTAGGTGTGCCATAGCCTCATCCCTTGTTTGTTGAAGTAACTGTTGAGATGGGCGTTGCGGGAACCGAATGGAAAGGTGAAGGGTGGAGTCATCAGCGTATGAGTGGATATGGTTAGATGTACAGCTTAGAAGATCATTGATGAATAAAAGGAAGAGAGTTGGTGATAGGACAGAGCCCTGAGGAACACCACTGTTGATAGATCTAGGAGAAGAACGATGGCCGTCTACAACAGCGGCTATAGAACGACCAGAAAGGAAGCTAGCGATGAAGGCACAGATAGAAGGATAGAAACCGTAGGAGGGCAGTTTGGAAATTAAAGATTTATGTCAGACTCGATCGAAAGCCTTTGAGATGTCAAGTGCAATGGCAAAGCTTTCGCCAAAGTCCCGAAAGGAGGATGACCAGGAGTCTGAAAGGTAGGTGAGAAGATCGCCAGTGGAGCGTCCCTGACGGAACCCATACTGACGATCGGAAAGAAGGTTGTGATAGGAAAGATGCCTTAAAATTTTTCTGTTAAGAATTGACTCGAAAACTTTTGAAATACAGGACGTTAAAGCAATTGGACGATAGTTAGAGGGTTGGGAGTGGTCACCCTTCTTTGGGACTGGCTGAATGAGAGCAAACTTCCAGCAAGAAGGAAAGGTACAAGTTGACAAACAAAGACGAAAGAGTTTGCCTAGGCAGGGTGTAAGCACAGAAGCACAGTTCTTGAGAACAACAGGAGGGACCCCATCAGGCCCATATGCCTTGTTAGTACTGAGGCCAGTGATGGTAGAAAATACATCAACTGAAGAAATTTTAATGTCAGCCATGAGGAAGTCAGAGGGGGGAAGTGATGGAGGAACAGCACCGGAATCGTCTAAGGTAGAACTGGAGGAGAAAGTCTGTGCGAAGAGATCTGCTTTATCAGTAGAAGAAATAGCTACAGAACCATCAGAGTAGAAAAGAGGAGGGAAGGATGATGAGGTAAAGTTGTTAGAAAGATTTTTGGCAAGATGCCAGAAGGAGCGGGAAGAATTCGAGTTGGAGAGTTGAGAGCATTTAGTATGGATGAAATTATTTTTAGTAGAGCGAAGAACAGACTTAGCACGATTCCGGGCAGAAACGTAAAGATGATGTGATTCAGGGGTGGGTTGGCTCCGGTACCTTTTGTAGGCCCTCTCCTTGTTGCGGACAGCATTAGAACAAGCGTGATTAAACCAAGGCTTTCTTGCGTTAGTCAAAGGATATGAGAAAGGAATGTATGCTTCCATACCCGAGAGAATAACCTCCGTAATGCGCAAGGCACACTCAGATGGCTCACGGCCATGGAAGCAATAATCATTCCAGGGAAAATCAAAGCAGTACTGCCTGAGGGCCTCCCAGTCTGCGGCTCCAAAATGCCACAGACGACGTTTCCCTGGAGGGTCCACAGGCCGTACCGGAGTGATAGGACAGGTTAAGGTAATAAGGTTGTGATCGGAGGAGCCCAACAGAGAGAAAAGATTAACAGAGTAAGCAGAAGGATTAGTTGTGAGGAAGAGGTCAAGTATGTTGGAGCTCTCTCCAAGGTGGTCAGGGATACGGGTAGGGTGCTGTACAAGCTACTCTAGGTCATTAAGGATAGAAAAGATGTAGGCTTGTTCACCAGGTGGATCCGTGAAAGGAGAGGAGAGCCAAAGGTGGTGGTGAACATTGAAATCTCCAAGAATGGAGATTTCAGAGAAAGGAGAAATGGATAGAATGTGTTCCATCGTAGAAGTAAGATAGTCGAAGAATTTTTGATAGTCAGTATAATTAGGGGATAAGTAAACAGCACAGATATATTTAGTCAGAGAATGACAAGAAAGCTGAAGCCAGAGTGTGGAGAATTCAGAAGAATCAAGTTCAGGAACACGAGAGCAAGATAAGTCGTTGCGTATATATACACAACAGCCACCTTTGGCTTTGAAATGAGTATAGAGAAAGTAGGAGGATACAGAAAAGGGTTTGCTGTCAGTTGCCTCAGACAGCTGAGTCTCCGTTAGAAAAAGAAGGTGAGGTTTAGAGGAGGAGAGGTGGTGCTCAACAGAGCGAAAGTTAGAGGAAAGGCCGCGAATGTTGCAGAAATGAAGAAGAAGAGAGTCAGACAGTGGTTCCAGGCACCTTGAGTCGTCACCGGGAGAGGGGCAGATGGTGGGGGCATTTATGGTCCCCCCCCCCTGGGGACTCCGAGGCTTGATATAACGATGCCATTTTAGGTAAATTTTGAATAGGAAGTGTAGTGTGTACTGTGCATGTAGTTTGGTGAAGATAGTTAGAGAAATTTGTACTGGAGAGCATGCTGGCCTACTCTCTGTGTAACTGAGACACTGAAAAAGTTCAGCAAAGGGGGATGGTCAGGAACTAGTCCTGAGGGCTGATGAAACGGGAGCTCCAGCACTCCCTGTCATCAGCTTTCCATCCACCTCGGGAGTACTGCCCTGCTCGACTGGTGCTACAGTCTACTCCACGACATGCCGACTGTGCTGCAAAATTTGCGGATCCATAGATGGTCCGTGCAGTCACACATGTTGGCACTAAAGACAATGAGAAACACAGCAATTTTGTGGATATAACAGACATTGACTTCTGCACCAGAAGGACAGCTTTAAGTGTGTGTGTGCATGTGTGTGGAAACTTGTTAGTCATCATGGTGGAGTATCCTACCAGATACTTTTCCTGTTACACTAAGAAGACAAATGCCCCTATGATTACCACACACTTCTTTTTTCCCCTTTTCCTTTGTGCAGGGGAATAATTATACCTGACTTCCAATCCTCCGGGACTCTACCTTCCTCCCATGCCAATCTGCGCATCTTCCACATCCATTCTACCACTCTATCCCCCATGCTTCAGCATTTCATCACACACTCCATCAATTCCTGAGGCTTTCCCCATTTTGACTTTCTTCATTGCTTCCACAACTTCCATCCTACTGATTTCTTCCTCTCTTCTCACATCCCTCCTTCTCCCAGCCATTCCCCATTCACTTATACTCGCATTACTTGCATGCTCTATGTTCAACAATTCCTTTAAGTCAGTGGTTCCCAAACTGGGGGGGCGTGCCCCCCTGGGAAGGCGTGAGGTGGATACAGGAGGGGGCGTGAATCCATCTGCCAAATATTGCTATCTGCAAAAAAATAAATAAATAAATAAACACACACACACACACACACACACACACACACTCAGGAGTAACTCTGAATCATCCTCACATGATACATCTGTGCAAAGCAAAGTATATCAGTCACCCCTTCCTATTCACTTTCTATAATTTCATCTCTCCTTACGTGTCTGTATACGTTGTTGATACCACCGACTCGCACTGCTAGCAGTGTCTGCATCTCATAATACTACCACCCACCGAACCTACCACATCTTACAGAACATTCCAAGGGAATTACTGTAATATGCTGAGTCGGCTTTATGAACTGAAGAATGACGTTAAAATTTTTCTCAAAGCCAGAAGAAAAATTTGCATGATGCATTCTCAGAAGAAAAGTTTCAGCATATACTGGCATATCTTGCTGACTTTTTTTTAGGCAATCAGCAACCTCAGTTTGAAACTTCAAGGGAGAAATGCAAACATTATTGCACATAATGATGCAATTAAAGCTTTCCTGGATAAAATTCAGCTTTGGAAACGTAAAACACAGCATGGGAACTTTTCTTCATGTCCTAATCACAGTGAACTCATAGCTTAGAATAATGAGCTTGATCAGTATGGTTTGGACATAAAGTGGGAAATACTATCTCATTTGAGCTCCCGTGCTGAAGAATTTGTGCACTATTTTCCAAATGTCACCAAGGAAAACTCTACCTGGAAATTGACACAAAATCCATTTAATATTGATGTAGACTTATTGGTGGATCATCTACAAGAGGAAGCCATGGATTTGAAATGTGACGAGTGCAAAAGACGACTTCCAAGCCATGAAACTGGAGGAGTTTGGGGTGAGATATCTCCCTATTTACTCCAAACTTGGAGAAGTCCTTCGTTTGTTGATTCCCTTTTCATCTACTTATCTCTGCGAAGTTGGTTTCTCAACTCTTGTAGTACTGAAAACAAAACAGCGAAATCGACTATTTACTCCAAAATTGGAGAAGTCCTTCGTTTCCTGATTCCCTTTTCATCTACTTATCTCTGCGAAGGTGGTTTCTCAACTCTTGTAGTATTGAAAACAAAACAGCGAAATCGACTGCACATAGGTGACTTACGTTTTGCACTATCATCTCTGAGGCCTACAATTACTGATCTTGTGAAGAAGAAACAACATCCATCTTACTCACAATTGAAATGATTTCAATTTTCATATCTTTCATCAACGATTTAGGTTCGAAAAAATTTGTAGTTTTTTTCTCAGTGATATTGTTAGAAGTTTCCTTTTATATTATTTTTATATAATTTTTGGACCATGTATAAGTGCATGTTTATTTAGTTACTGCTGTATAATAAAAATCTTAATACTCGTATTACTTATGGTTTATTTGTTTTCACCGATGTTCACCAGGCAAGGATGTATCTGGTCCTAAGCAGTAATAAAATAAAACTGTAATCAATATAAACAATTAACATTGCATAATTTATATACATAAATACAGGATAGGGGGACGTGAGGATTTCTTAGAAGTCAAAAGGGGGCGTCATGTAAAAAAGTTTGGGAACCATTGCTTTATGTGTCCTCTCCTTCTGCTCACTTTTTCTCCCTTCTCCACCAGTAATCTACCACTTTTATCTTTCACTCCCCGACTGACTTCTATGACACCCTGTCTAACTCTATCTCTTTCCAGGAACATTTTCCTACGTTCCCTCCATTGTACACTCAAATTCCTTCCAAATTTCTCATCGAATCTCTTCTTACTCTCTCTTACTGATCTTTTCACCTCTCTCTTCCTCCCTACATATACTGTAACTCTCTTTTCCGTCTCTCAACTACTTCCACACCCCTGTTTCTCATCCACTCACTATATGCTTTCTTCTTTTGTGTCACAGCCTGTCTCACCTCTTCGTTCCACCATGCTGTTCCTTGTACCCCCTTTCGTCTTCTCATCCTACACACCATCTCACATGCTGCACAGATTTCTTCTGCGAATATCTTGCATACACCTTCCACATCCCTATCTGCTCCAATCCATATTTTCCCAGTCGCTCCTTCATTTCTCTATTATATTCTGCCTTTTCTCCATCCTTTTGTAACCTTTCCACATCCTTGTATGAACTACTTCCTCCTGTTTTTCCCTTCTTCTATTCCTCTGTTTCATTTGAACCTTGATTCTCACCACCAAGTGGTGGTCAGAAAGTCCACTCCTCCAACCTCTATATGCTCTTGCATCCATTACACACCTCATCCTATCATCCAAACACACATAATTAGTCATTGCTTCCATTTATTCAGTTCACAACCCAACCTTCTCATCACTCGCCACGTATATCTGTGGATCATTTTGTGCCTGAAGAGGGTATTGGCTATCACCAACCCTCTCCCGGCACAAATGTCCACTAGAGCACTGATATTCTCATCCATCTCCGCAGGCACACCCCACTCATCAACTACTCCATCCACCTTCGCATTCCCTACTTTTCCATTCATACCTCCAATCAAAAACACTCTTTCCTTTCAAACTTTTCCAAGCACGCTTCCACATTTATCCAAAATTCTTCGTTCACTCTGCTTGGACGATCTTGCGTTGCCGCATACACACACACACAATCGCCCACATTTGTTGTCCAACTTTCTATTTTACCCACAGAATCCTTGAGCCAATTGATCCATACTCTCTTATATTCTCCTTTCATCTCTTGCACACAATAATACACACTCCTTCTTTTGCCCACTCATTCTCACCCCCTCCCGCGCATATACCCCATCCATACTCCCATTCTCTCACAATGTCACCTCTCAAAGTCACCTCTCCATTTAGTTTCATTAAATCCACATACATCCACTTTCGCACCCTCAAGCACCTGGACAATCTTTCTTTCACCTCATCATTTGTACCCCTTACATTCCATGTAGCTATCCGTTCCATGTCTTTTGTTCGGTCCTTAGTCGTCACCAATTGGTGAGTCCTGGTCCGAGGCTTCTTGTTCGTATTTTTAGTTAGTTGTTTTCTGTGGAGGGACACTATCCCTTCGTCAACCCTTCAGTCTCCCCGTGGAATGCCCCATTATTCTTCGTGCCCAAACGAAATGGAGAAATGCGTGCGGTAGTAGATTACCGTAAACTAAATAATCACACAATCCCAGACAGATTTCCCATGCCATTGCTAAGCGACATTCTACAGAATATTGGTCCTGAGAATAATATATTCTCAACCATCGATCTCCTAAACGGCTATTATCAGATTCCGGTTTCGGAGGAGTCACTTAAATACACTGCCTTTTCAACAAACAGAGGCCATTATCAATATACAAGAATGCCAATGGGACTGAGGACAGCCCCAGGCACATTCTAGCGTCTTATGAATTAAGTATCGTCCGGAATTTTAGGACAAAGAATATTTGTTTATCTTGACGATATTATAATCGCAACGAAGAATACTAAGGATCATCTCAGGAAATTAGACTTACTCTTACAAAAGCTTAGTGATGCTGGTTTAAAAATTAAACTTTCTAAATGCAAATTTTGCTTTAAGGAAATAAATTTCGTAGGCCATAAATTAAGTTCTGATGGTATTCACACCACTGATGACAAAATACAGGCAGTGAGAGATTTTCCTGAACCCACTACGACTGACGAAGTTAGACAATTTTTGGGTCTGGCTGGGTACTATAGGTCATTCGTACCACAGTTCTCTTATATAGCCTTTCCTCTATTCCATTTACTCAAAAAAGATGCTGTATTCCAATGGGAAGAAGAACAAAAAAAGGCAATTAACAATCTATAAATTAAACTAACAAATGCACCTTGTTTAGCATATCCAGATTACACAAAATCATTTCTTATTTGTACAGACGCATCAGTTAAAGGATTAGGGGCTGTACTGATGCAGGAATATAAAGAGGAAAAAATCAACCAATTGCATTTGCCAGCAGACAAACAAGAGGTACAGAGAAAAATTATTGCACTACAGACTTAGAGGCACTTGCAGTGGTTTTTGCATTACAAAAGTTTCGAGATTTGGTATATGGTTACGAAATCCACTTATTCACCGACCATAAACCACTGGTGGGTATGTTTAAAGAAAAACTCCTTTCTGGGAGGAGAGCAAGATGGAAATGTACAGTTGAAAACTACAATGTACAAATTCATTATATACAAGATAAAATGAACATAGCAGCTGACGCATTATCTAGGAACCCGAACACAATTCAGGTCGCGGCGTTAGATCTCAAAGGAAATATCCCAAACCACGATGATATCGCAAAGACACAAAGACTTGACCCAATATGGTCTAAAGTTATATACAGGTTAGAAAGTGGAGATGACATACAATTACCCAAACTGCATGTCCCACTCGAACAATTCACAATGGTCAATAATACATTATACAAGATTAACTCTAAACAACCAAAACGCCAAAGAAATACTAACCAGTTGGTAGTACCTAATGACATGATACCCCAAGTATTACGAACGATACACGATAGCCCACATGCAGGACATCCTGGAAAGGATAAGACATTCAACCAAGCCCAGCTGTTATATTACTGGCCTTCATTACGAAAAGATATAAACAATCATATAGACAGATGCGAATTATGTGCGAAACACAAAGGATACCCAATCACACCTGCACCGATGGGTAATTACCCTGTACCACATCAACCATGGGACGTTGTCGCTGTTGATTTACTCAAGATGCCATTATCATACAATAATAACCTATACTTATTCGTAGCAACGGATCATTTTTCCCGTTATGTCATTTTAGCTCCAATTAAAGATAAGACAGCAGAGACAGTAGCAAAGGCAATAACAGATAATGTAATATGTCGCTTTACTACCCCAAAGGTACTAATAAGTGATAATGGAGGAGAAATTAATTCTGAGATCTTACAAGAAATATGTAAACGATACAACATCAAAAAGGTTAACGTTTTAGCCTATCACCCAGCATCGAATGGGTTGGTAGAGAGACAAAATAAAAAAGTATTAGATGTGCTACGACACATTCTCAGTGAAAATTATGCAAGCTGGGATGATTGGATTCCCAGAGTAGAAGCCTCAATTAATACATCTATAAATAAATCCATAGGTGACACACCACATTTCATTATACAGTATATGGAACAGATAAAAAATTACTATATGAGCTCCTAGAAGGTGACAGCCTGCCCATATACAATTACGATGATTACTCTAAACTCCGTTTACGTGAATTCCAGGACATTCACAAAAGAGTCAAAAAACAATTAACGATGTCCAAGTAAGAAGTGACGGAGGCATTTAACAAGAAGGCAAGAGATTCACCTATCAGCTTAGGAGACATTGTTTACGGTATCATTCATACGAGAGACAATAAATTATCCCCAAAATTTGAGGGCCCATACAGAGTAATTAACATAAAAACAAAGTTTTAATTGTCACTGTCAAGCGGCGAAGAGAAACAAGTTCATATTGACCATTTAAAACGAGTTTCCAGGGAATTATCCAATAATTATTCAGCCTCGTATACAACCGAACAGGCGAACGTACCTCAAGAAACCAAGCAAGAAAACAACAATGATTACAAAACGAAATTAAGGTCATATACCAAACAATCGAACATAGGTGCAACTGTTCCAATAAAATCTGCAGTACATCATTTACGAGAATTAAATATCTATTTAAACTCCTTCTATAAATGAAATAACAATCAACCGTAACGCACATCATCACTATCATCGACCACAGCATGACCATATTAGGAAATTAATAGATTTTTTTTTTTCGGTAGGTTACGATGAAGGAACTTATGCTATGGATTCTCCTCTACATAGCAAGAGGATATGCGCACTTAGACCCCCAACACATAGTACGACAAGGATGCCTCATAGCTCCAACGGCCACGACTACAATCGTTAAGGACGTCATGAGTACTGAAATAAGTCTAGATTACTTGTATGAATTACCTACTTATCTAGACAGCCTTGCGACGCCGATGCGAACTCTGGACTTCATGATAGGAAATTATGTTTCACAAGCACATAACACAAAGGAAGTGAATGAAAAGTAAAGTTAGCGAAATGGAAACTAGAACAGGCAAAGTCAACTATGCTCATCATGATCCAAGATCTCCCATCTTATGGAACGGAGGTACTGAGCGACAGGAACAACATCACACGTACTCGCCAAAAGCGAGGTTTGTTCGACCTGGGTGGCGCAGTTCTTGGGAACATCTTTGGATTGGCTACAGAGGATGACCTTAAAGAAATAAACAACAAATTTAATAAGATAGCTCAGATACTAACATACCAAGATAAATTGATCACAGGACAGAACTCAGCAATGAAGACAATTGTGAAAAATCTGAAAAAGGCAGAAAACATAGCTCTCGAGAGTGTAGATAAAATAAATGAAATGGAAGGAAACATTACACTTTTCCAACACTTCTCCATCATCACAAAACATATTGACACGATTCTACTACAATTAGACAACACTAGAGATCGTTTCAGGGCACTTATGCAAGGAATTTCGAATGCTGGTGATGGCAAGATCACAATTGACTTACTCCCAGTTCATGAGCTACGTCAGATAATTAGTCAAGGCATACATAAACATAAATTGAAGCCGTTGTTCCACAGTAGGGAATTCATGCAATATTATCCATATTTAGAAGCAACACTAACACCAACATCAGTAGTAGTTCATGTACCGTTCATAACTGAAGACCTGTTCACAGTATACCGAATACATCCCTTCCCCTATAAAAATAACAACACTTTGGTCATCATCAACATCAACACAGACACCGAACTCATCATGGTCTCCAAGAGACGGGACACTGTCACTTTCGCAAGTGAATCAACGATTGAACGAAAGTGCCGCACATCCTTACATGCTGTTCATCTTTGTCCTGCGTACATTTTCACGTTTCAGCCTACTGATACAGTCCCTTGTGAAATGGCTATCATCAGAAATGACAATATTCATAATCATTGCAACTTCACTCTTGCTCCAGATAAACTTGAACACCATCAACGCATCGGACACTCACAGTTTTTTTATTTCACTCATAACACATCAGTTTACATAGTCTGTCCAGATATACCACCATCTCATACTTCAGCCTCAGGATTATATATAGCACCAGACTACTGTGTGGTATTTACACAAGCCATGTCTACTTTATCCACCATTAATCACTACGCCATTCTCAATCATACACACAAACATTTCCACCCACTGCCTGATATGGACTTAAACATGAGCACAAGTATTAAGTTGACTTCACCTAAGTTTGAAACTATGCAACTGATCAATGAAACAATGAAGCCCTGGGAAGATTTGAGTTTGAGTATGTTCAACCCATATTATGTGTATAGCCCAGCACCTACTGTCTTTATAATCTTCTGCATTGTATTTGCAGTAGTGCTGTTCACAATGCACAGAATGCATGCAAGAATTGCAAATTTGGAGTCAGTATTTAGTGGGGGGAGAGTTAACATCCAAGTTAACCCCCCTGAATGAAGTGTACATATTTTGTATATAGTATTTATATATATATATATATATATAAATATATATATAATATATATATATATATATATATATATATATACAAAGAAGAATGACCCATGTATGGCATACCAGTACTATTATCTTTAAATGAAATATTAATAACTCTTACCATAATCTTAATTTTAAACTATTTTTTTTCTTGTATGTATGCATTTCACTACAATAACCCAAGTACATACTGTATTACAGTTAAATAGTTTACTTTTAATGCATTTATTCAAATATGTATACAACTTGTTTAAAATGTAATATTACTGGATAATTGCTATTTACTATGAATGTTATATGTATACAATATTATAATCAATATTATGTACTAATAGATTAGCATGTCAATGATAACTGCTGTCGGAGGACCTTCAGCGGCGTGGGCCGAGCAATGTTATGAGTCCATATTATATTTACAAATTATAATAGATAGATAGATAAATAGACAGATAGATAGCTCTATGCGAGCCTGGGAATGGGAAATGATCTTGCAAGTTAAACTGAGGAAAAGCTGATGACAGATTAGGAAGTAGCAATGTCAGGAGATGATGCAGTTAGTTTGTCAGCGAAATAGCAGAACAAAGCCTAGTGACATACACACATACACACAGGTTTCTGGAACTTTCCAACCACAGTGTAACACACGTGACACGACCCCTGTTTCACCAGAATTTAGGAAAGAGAGCTCAGAAGGAGAGAGGCCATAGAATCGGCAGGTAGTAGGGAGAAAGGCTTAGCAACTTGGAAGAGAGAGAAAGAGCGAGACAGGGAGGTAGCTAGCAGAACTCTATACTTCACTTGTGTGTGAGAGACTTTGTTAATATTTCCAAGACAAATAAAAATAGTCCCATACTATTCTTTACCTCTCCTGTCATTGCATGACAAAGGGGAACCAAGATTATCTACTTACAAACAACTCAAGTATAACAACCGCTCGTCCACAAGTCTAATAGATAACTTCTCTACAAGTAACTACAAAGTCCTTTTTTGAGACACCACTTGTTGTCACGTAGGTATCACGTGTCGGTTGGTTATAAGGTTACCACCCAGCCTTGTAAATGATTCCCTGGTTAACAGGAAATCATTTGGCTTGCCACTCATTGTAAAGATACCCTAAAACAGAGCACCGCTACACTAAGCAGGTGGATGATGGGCGCCCCCACCTACCACCACAGTCATTATAAATATATTAACTTTCGCAAGCTGGCCTTTGATCTGATCAGCACAATTGGTAATATGTGACAGGACTCGTCTGCATCAGAAAATTTCAGTTCATTCCTCATCTTAACCTACGGTATACCTACCTTCATTACCATGCGTCCTCTTGGGAAAGTTCATCCCTGTAACTGCATCAGCCTTCAGTAGTCGGACTGTAGCAGGTGGTTCTTGACCAACAGTTCATGTTCCAAGTGTCTGGATGAAATAATTTGAACAGACTACCTGAGTTGGGAGGATATTTGTCAGCTCTGTTGCAGGAATTTATTTTTTTATTTTTTTTTTTTTTCATAATTCACCGTTTTTCGGAAATCTGTGGGGTCTGTAAACGGTGGCTCAATCAGTAGACAGGTGGCCTGCAGTCCTAAGGTTCAACTCCTTGCTGAGGCAGGGAACAGTTTATGGATTTGAACTGCATAAATGCAGACGCTACTGATCTACCAGAAGACCCACCGACATGTCGTAAAAATACCCCCCCCCCCTCATACCAATACACCAGTCTTGTATGAGACAGCCCTAGCATGTATTCAATATGGATGGTGGGCCTTAGCACCGAAGTGGTGACATGTAGAGGCGTACTGTATTGTATATAGGAGGACTACTGGGCCTTGGGAGAGGCTATGAAGCCTATGACCAGACTGGGACACATTAAATAAATAAATAAATAAATAAGAACATCCGAATACAAAACAGCAGCCCATTGCTCAAGAGCTATTAGTGATTTACACAAAAAAGTGGATCGCCCCGACCACCGCGATGCACAAGCCAGTCCCAGACGTAAACAAAGTTTTGTGAACCAGTCTACGTCATAACGTCTCTCAGTCAATGAAAGGCAAGATGTGCAGAACAGCAACAAAATGGTAATCTTAAGAGTCTACCTTCTCTTTTGTAGTTATTTTACCATGCACACATACAGCCACAGACACACGCACACACATACACAAGCATGCACACACACACACACACACACACACACACACACACACACACACACACACACACACACACACACACACACACACACACAGTTGTCCATATGTGCCATTTTGTGGCTATAATAGTAAGGTTGTCTCCAGCTTTGAGAGTGAATTCACTTATGTATCCTGAGATCCAGTTAATTTAGACACCCGTTGTTGATTCTCTCTCTCTCTCACTCTCTCTCTCTCTCTCTCACACACACACACACACACACACACACACACACACACACACACACACATAAACACACATACATACATACATACGTATACACACCCACACAGATACGAACACAAACACGAGAACAAGCAGGAGCACAGGCGCTGATAAACATATAAATTCACACACAGACACAAAGAGAAATAGACACGCAATAGATACACACACTGGGGGAAACAGCAGCATATATACACAAACAAACACCCAAACTCCGAGATCCCCCACGCATAGCCAATTAACACAGAAACTCATACAAACACACACTCACATAGAAGAGAAACTCACAAAAAGATATAATTATATACATGCATGCATATGTAGGGGTAGAGTCGCTTTTACCCGTACTAAGTAATGCAACCTACAAATCCGCTAAAATTGTTATAATACACACACACACACACACACACACACACACACACACACACACACACACACACACACACTTTATTCAACTCCGTAGTCTTTGCAAGGTGAAGGGGGCAGAGTTCCCTTGTATAACTTCATTACTATTATATGGTTCATCAAAGCTGAATAAGTATGGTGGAATCAAGTATGAGTTGATACTGTGGGCTGAACAGATTAATTTTATTCAGTTCTATAACATGAAGTGGTTCGATGGAGATTGCATCCATAGCTGAACATCAAGGGAAAAAAAACTACTGAAATCAAGAAGAGAATTCTGATAAGAAAAAAGTTAAATCTTCTTGGTGAATGAATTAAGGAATTCACGGGGAAACTGAAATTGATTATAACTCTGTAGTCATACTGTTCTGTGATCCTCTTTCACGTGAGCCACTTTTCCTCTGTTATACCTATATTTCCTCTTGCTTCTTATTGAAAAAAAAAAAAAGATAATATCGAAGTTCTTAAGCTGGGTAGCAGAACGAATATGCAGTTTTGTACAAGCAGTACCACTACACACATACACCACTATGTGCACACATGCACAACGTTAAATACAAACACATGCACTGTATTGCATATCACCACCACAGCCAAAATAACTGTGACACCACGATGAGTGATGCCATTGGTACAAAGGTTACCCTCCCCACATAGTCTCTCTCTCTCTCTCTCTCTCTCTCTCTCTCTCTCTCTCTCTCTCTCTCATTCCTTTCCTTACCTCTCCATTAGCTCTGACCTTACCATGTCTTTTTTCCTTTTCCTACACTTTTATAACTCTCTTCCTTTCATCACTAGCAGACCCTTCTTTCCCTCCCTCCATCGATCCCTCCCTCCCTTACTGCCCCTTCTCCTGCCTCCCTTGTCTTTACCGAAGATTATGACGTTATTGGTATAACAGAATCGTGGCTAAATACTGAGCAAAGAGATTTTCTAGCAGAGTTTAATTTACCAGGCTATCACATTTTCAGTAGTGAAAGGAAGAGTCGAGCTGGGGACGGTGTGTTGTTATATATTAAATCAAGATTTCGTCCAGTCGTAATTACCATTGACACTATTTATATTCAGCTTAGGAATGAATCTTGTCATAAAATCACACTTGGGTTAATTTATCGTCCACCCTGTCAGTCACTCAACATCGAGAATGAAATCTTCAATCAAATTGCCGAAATATCTTGTATACAAAGCACTGTAATATTTGGTGATTTTAATTTACCAGTTCCAAAATGGGGAGAAACGGTATCCTCACACACCGGGTTAGACCTATATACAAACTTGCAGGAAAGTTCTCTGTATCAATTTGTAAATTATCTGACACAGGGATCTAACATCCTAGATCTTGTCTTAGCCACATCAGAAAACGTAGTGAGTACTGTTAATGTAGGAGATGAATTTAGTACAGGGTGATCATTGCACAGTTACATTTAACATTAAAATCAGTGAAGACAATGTCAGGGCCAGTTGCGAGAAAGTGCCTGACTTTAAGAGGGCAAATTTTAAGAAATTAAAGTCAATAGTTGGTGCAGGTAACTGGCATCCTATTGCCAAAACTTTAGATATCAATGATGCATGAAATTATTTTACAGAAACCCTTAACAATGCTGTCAGGTTATGTATTCCAATGCGCAACAGAAGGCCTGCCCAAATGGTGGAACTCCGACATTAAACAATGTCTGGAAGCAAAAAATCTTGCATATAAAAATTATAATACCACAAAGAGTCAAAGTGATGAAAATAAATAAATGCCCTTCGACGGAAAGCAAAAAAAGTGAATTAAATGCAGTAAGAAAAATCTTGAGGCACATATTGCAAGTATCAGTAAATCAAATCCCAAAGAATTTTTCAGTTACATAAGAAGCAAAAAGGTAATAACTCTGACAATTGGTCCCTTAATCACAGATAACGGAGAGCACACTGGTGATGAAACTATGATGGCAAAAATTCTCAATACTTTCTTTGCGTCAGTATTTACTACAGAAAATATACATGCGATTCCTGCTGTTTCCCCCATTCCTATAGAAAAGGACAACACAATCACTGACATTACAGTTAGTGATCGTGACGTACTATTTGCAAATAGCAAATTAAAAGAGAATAAGACACCGGGACTGGACAAAATATCTCCACATGTTTTGAAGGAACTACAGAGTGAAGTTGCAAAGCCTTTATCTGAACTTTTTAACATAACACTTAAAAGCAGTAAGGTGCCACACGAATGGAAACTTGCTAACATAACCCCAATATTCAAAAAGGGCTACAGAGCACAGCCAGAAAACTACCGCCCAATTTGTTTAACATCGGTGATTTGCAAATTGCTTGAAACTATTATCAGAGATAAGTTTGTGAAACACTTAGAATCAAACAATCTCATCAAAGATTCTCAACATGGTTTTCGTAATAATCGCTCTTGCCTCACGAATTTGCTGGACTTTTTCAATGACATACTGAGCATGTATGACGACACTAAATCTGTTGATGTTGTGTACCTCGATTTTCAAAAGGCTTTTGACAAAGTTCCACACAAAAGACTCCTTCAGAAGCTAAAGGCACATGGTTTCAGCAGCAGTGTTCTTGAATGAGTAGAAGATTGGCTCACCGGACGAAAGCAAAGAGTTGTAATAAATGGAAAAGAGTCAGACTGGATAAACGTTACAAGTGGAGTGCCGCAGGGTTCAGTGTTAGGTCCTATCCTTTTCTTGATATATATAAATGATATTGATGAAGGATTATGTTGTAAAATTTCAAAATTTGCTGACGATACTAAAATAGGTAACAGAGCAGATACAGCACTGCAAAGGCAGGCAATTCAGAGAAATCTTGATCGACTGTTTAACTGGGCCCAAGTTTGGCAAATGGATTTCAGTATTAATAAATGCAAAGTGCTAAACATTGGCAGTAAAAATGTAAGAGCTAGTTATAGCCTGAATAATGTCCAACTTGATAGGGTAAACCAAGAAAAAGACTTAGGAGTTATAATAGCAAACGATTTGAAACCAAGCAAACAATGCACAGAAGCTGTGAAAAAAGCCAATAAATTGATTGGATTCATAGGTAGAGCATTTGAATATAAATCCGATAATATTGTCCTCACTTTGTATAATTCCTTAGTAAGCCCGCACTTGGAATATTGCGATCAGTTTTGGTCACCGTATTATAAAAAGGATATGGAAAAGCTTGAAAGAGTGCAGCAAAGGATGACAAAGATGATACCTAGACTGAGAAATAAACCATACGAAGAACGTTTAGAAGCCCTGAATCTATTTACCATAACTAAACGGAGGTTACGAGGAGATCTAATTCAAGTATTCAAATAGTCAAAGGACATGATAACATGGCTGTTGATAAATACTTCACAATTGATCACTCGAATTATACTAGAGGCAATGGGCACAAAATAATTGGCAAATGATTCCAGTCGCATGAAGCTAAGCATTTCTTTTTCAATAGAGTTGTAAATATATGGAATACATTGCCCTCTAATGTAGTAAATTCTTTTACAGTACTGACCTTAAAAGGTCGCCTGCATAAGTATTTGTTGTCTAACCCCCAGCTTAATATGTTTACTCCTGAATAAAACACTTTTGTATGTATGATTTTTTTATTTTATTTTACTTTATTTTATTGTTTATAGAGCCTGGGTCAATTTATTGAATGCAGATATAGTATATGCACAGACTAGGATCTGCACAAATAGTGCTGAATTAACGGTTACTACTCATACTTTCGACCTGTGACGGGCTGTGGATCACTGAGGGTCCCTATTATTTAAGTGACCACCATCGGGATTTTTTTAATCTATCAGGGGTCACTGCTTCAGGAGGTGACTTGTGTGCTTGTCCAGCATGGGAACGCTCCTAGTTTCAGTGGAATGAACGGAGCTGGGGCCTGATTGACTGCTGTCTACCTTAATAGCGCCAGGCAAGGCTGCTGCACCACCCTTGAACATCCACACTGTGTGCTGTGCAGTGCTGGGCAGGTGCGCAAACACTTGTGCAAAGCGCAATTGCGCACCCTTGCGCTCCGGTGATATCGTTTGTGCATTGCGCACTGCACGAGACCATGAGCAATTTTGCGCTTGTGCACATGAAAAGGCAGGTGCGCAAGCGGAAACTTAGTTCCACTTGCACAACTAAATTTGAGCTTGCGCACCTGCCTTGTGCACCTGCCCTGTGGATTGCGCACTGCGCAATCCAAGGGACACGTCGTCTTCCAGGGAACACGTGGTCTTGGGAGCTTCCCGCATGGCTGGACAAGGGATGGGGGAGGCTGGGGCGGGTCGCGAGGGTGGGTTGGTGGGGGGAGGAGGGAGGGAAGGGGGTTGTAGCATTTAGCATTTCTTAATATGCTTCAACAGAGATAATGTATTTTTAATATTTTTAAATGATTATTATTAGTAAATAATAATAAATATATATTATTTATTATGATTAGCATATGCAATTCCTTACAAAAACCATTAAAACATTATTTAAATCAAATATCCACAGCCTAATATTTATTAGGCTGTGGATATATAATTCAAAAAATTTAAATTAAAATTAAATATCAATAATTTAAATAATTTAAATAATATTTAAATAATATTTAAATAATATTTAAATAATATTTAAATAATATTTATTAGGCTGTGGATATTTAAGTTTAAATTATTTAAATTATTGATATTTAATTTTAATTTAAATTTTTTGAATTATATATCCACAGCCTAATAATTTATTAGGCTGTGGATATTTGATTAAGTTTAAATTATTTAAATTATTGATATTTAAATGAAATTTAAATTATTTAAATTATTTAAATCAAATATCCACAGCCTAATAATTTATTAGCCTAATAATTGATTAGGCTGTGGATATTTGATTTAAATACTCTGTTTTCATGATTTTTTTATTTTTGTAACGAATTACATATACAGTACTATTGTATATCTATTTTGAATTATTAAATAAATTGTCTTGACAAGACAAGAGAGAGAGAGATAAAAAGCATTATTCTGAGAGAGAGAGAGAGAGAGAGAGAGAGAGAGAGAGAGAGAGAGAGAGAGTAAATACGGGTTTGGCAAAGGAGCGTCCCTTTCAGTGAGGAGATAAGGCATAAACTTCGTCCCTCTTCTCTCTCTTATTCTCCATTCCTTCCCTCCTCTCTCTCTTATTCTCCATTCCCTCCCTCCTCTGTCGGAGAGAGAGAGAGAGAGAGAGAGAGAGAGAGAGAGAGAGTTGATGATACAGTAATCACGTGATCTTTGCCAATGCCTTGGTAAATATAGGCTGTTTTTCCCAGACAATGACCTACTGTACCTCAGTCACCGCGGGTGATGAGCAGGTTGCTACTTTAGTAAGTTATTTAATTATACCAATATATATTTTACAGTAATTCCCACATACATATGCAAATGATTTGCACTGGCGCTTTGCGACATTGCACAAGCTAAATAATAGATTGCGCACTTGCGCAAATTACAAATAATAGAAAATAATAATAATAAATAAAAGTAAGTAGGTATGCTGTTTTATTTAAATATCTCATTATTTTTTAGTAATTCCCAAAAATATATGCAAATGGTTTGCGCTTGCCCTTTGCAACATTGCACAAGCTAAATATTTGTCAGATTGCGCATTTGCGCTTGCGCAAGGTAGTAAACTGTGGATTGCGCTTTGCGCTTGCACAAGGTCCTTCTTCATTTGCGCTGCCCACCACTGGCACTGTGCAATTTCCACGCTGTGTCTGCACACACCCCGTTAACTCAATGTACCCGTACATGGTGTTATGCACTATTTATTTATTCGATTATCCATTTTACTTTACTATTTTTTCTTCCAGGTTTTTCATACTGGTAGCTTATGAAGTATTACAGAATGTAACTGTATCCTTTTCAGTCATTCCTATGAAATTTCCATGTAAGTTTTTCCATGCTGCATGTGGTTTTTTTCACTTTTTCTTACCAGTTTTAACTGGAGGGTTTGGAGGTGGGGGGAGCCTTCTTGCTTTACTGTCCTTATCCTTCAGCATGTAGAGCTAGATCACGTAGTCATAGTCTACTCTGTAACAAACAGCCTCGAAAGGACCATAAAGTCTGTTGCTGTTTGCTTTCCTTTGTACTCCTTTGTACTTTGTACTCTCAGTCCTTTCTGTTCTTTTCCCTTAATGTCCAGAATTCGCGCAAGCGTATTTATAAATTCGTGACATTTTACATCAGTGAGAGAACCACGAATTCTAGTGGAATTCCCACTGTGCATCACTCAGTTCAACCGTCCTTGTATTTACTCGATCGGGATGGTTTTCAGAATATTTCTCGCTGTCTCACAAGTGATCATTCTTGTGCATGACATTAGTGCCTCCACTGAGTGATTTATTGTGAGTGTATATCGCTCACTTTCTCTCCGTTGACCGTTGAGTTAGGCTAGCCTACATCCGGCTGCACAGCCAGCTCTTGCCTCTGTGCCCGTTTGAATATTACTCAGGTTTGGATCATCGCGAGTGTAGGATCGTTGTCCCCAGAGTAAGGCAGCACCGCCGTTGTACAGCGAGTTCCTGAATCTCCACCTAGACGGTGAATTGGCGAAGAGGGTTTAGCGAATTGCAGCATCTGATGTCCTGCACAGGTGCCCAGTTCATTTCACTCAGCTCCCCTCCACTGACCAGTATTTGTTTTCGTTTTTTCTAGGTTTAAGTGTTAGCTTTTGAATGAGCGAGTGAGTGTATTATTGTTATTTTGAATTCATTTTTGAGACTCATGTAACGTAAATTTATTTCATTGTAATTAATAAATTTACAGTTCTCTTTTGTTGAGCTTAATGTAGTTGAACTCGTGTTTTATTTCTCCACATTAAGCTTATTTTAGTTGCCGCTCCTAGTTTGCACAAACTCTTTACATTATTCATAACTGGTACTTAGGCCAGTAGTATCAAGCTTAAATCTGTTGTGCCAGCCAGGAGCTAAATCACCGGCAAGAACCTGTTTATTATTATTAGCATTAGTTATTGATTGTCAGGGGTGGAGTCACTTTCTTGAGAGGCTATCAGTAGCACTCGTGAGTAATTAGTCTCTGCTGTGTACTGTTGAGAAAGTTTATAAATTCTCATCTTTAGAGAATCGGCAAAGTAAGACGGCATAAAGTAAAACTTACTGCTTGATTTTCACAAGTCAATTCTTTGTAACTGTTTTCAAGCTACATCTAAGCATCTTTAATACATAATTTCACATCCCCCCGTGACATCTGGCGACTTCATTCCAGGATATTAACTCCTAACTCTAAAGTTATTAACGAGATAATACTCACTCACTCACACTTAGGTATTTATCATTAAAGTCTATAGACACTATCTTACTGGTGATTATTGATTCATTTCTATTAATTTTACGCGATAGTTTTCCCAGTCAGTTTCTTCTTTTTTAATTTTCTTTCTTTACCAGTTAAACTAGATAAAACTGGTAACCACCAACCTGTGCCTATATTCTTTACTCTTGATTATTGGCATTTCTCTGCAGAATAGCAGTCAGTACTTAGTCATTAGTCCACTCAGCCTTAATTGAGTTAGCATCATGACTACTAATGTATATGTACAGGAAGCCAAAGATATGGGGCTTAGTGACCCCGAACAAATCAAGGACTACGTCCTCTCTCGGTTTAGTTACGAGCAGCAACGTGAGAATGATGCTCGTGAAGAGCGTAGAATTCAATACGAATACGACAGAGAACAATGAGAGAGAGAACAAGAACACGAACATGCAGAACATGAGGCACGTGAGAAACAAGAACTTGAGATGTTGAAGCTCAAGCAAGACTCCTTTGCTTCAGACACATCTGGTGCAGCTAACCCAAGCTCCACGAGTGCTCTCCCTACACATGTTCTGGCGACCCCACACATCAAGCTTCCTCCATACAAGGAAGGCGAGCGAATCGAGCCATTCATAGCTCGTATCGAAGACATGGCTCAGCTGTACCAGCTGGATGAGGCAGCTAAGTGGCTCCAGTTTCTTAGCTTGTTTGAGGGCCCTGCCCTCGATATTCTCCACAGAATTCGTGGAGACAATCTCACGTATGAGATGATGAAAGCCGCACTCGTCAAAGCGTACAGTCTCACAGTTGACGACACCAAGAGTCAGTTTATGAGGGCACGTTTACAAGAAAAAAGAGGCTGCCGTTCAGTTCCTTGATCGGCTTAATGCTTACTTAGACGAGTGGATGGCGAAAGATGAAACTCCTCCCACGTGAGAGGGGATAATTGACCTTATGCTGCGGACACAGCTAGAAAAGTCGTGGCCTGCTGAGCTTATGGCTCAGCATAAGATCTGCCAGGTAAGGGATGCCAGCCAAATGGTGGAGAAGGCTGATGCATTCTCCACTGCGTACGGGTATCAAACTCGTAAGCAACACACCTGGAACAGGAAAGCTGACAAATCTGGGAAACCGTCTCAGACTGAACCCCAGCAACAAGGCCGTTCTCAGAATAATGGCCAAAGTCCAAACAAACCGCAGAAGGACCAGGTGCAAAACACTCAGAAACCTGGGTGGAAGCGGTACAACAAGTACCCTAACCAGCAGCAGTATCAGCCACGGAATCAAAGGTCAGGACAATCCTTCTCAGCACCAGCCCAAGTGAATCGGAGGCAGGAGGCGAACACAGCCTTTATCCCTCAACAGCAGTACGGTGGTGTCGTCCCTAGCAGTACAGGCACATTCCCACAATTCACTAGTCCCCCAGTGACGGTGAACCCTCCACCACAAATGTTCAACGCTCCATCTCCCCAGACGGTGAGTACGTCCCCTCAGGTGTCTAGTTCTCAGGGCACCATGTTTGCCACATCATTCATTCAGCAGCCCCATCAGTGGCTGGCTGCTTCCTCCACAGGCCCTCCCACAGGCAACAGTGCCTTCCTTGTTCAGCAAGGGTTTGTGGGAGGCATTCCTGTGAAGGTCCTGAGAGACAATGATTCCTCAGGTTGCTCTGTTAGACAGAGTCTAGTTCGGCTAAGCTTATTGATGGATCAGTGAGATTGTTCCCTGAGGCACATATCCAGGTGGCATCTCCATTTTACACTGGTACGACAGTCGCAGTTGTTATGCCAGAACCTTTATTTGACCTTATCATAGGCAATATTCCAGGTGCCAAGTATAGTTGCACCGTAGATGATGACGCTACTCAGACTTCAGCTTCAGTAACATGAGCCATAGCTGAGGCTCCAAATTGTGTCACACCTGTGACCATTGCATCGCCACAAGATCTGATTTGTAGGCAAGATGTTGTTCAAGAACAACATTCCGACCCGACACTTGCTGCTGTGCGGAAGAAGCAAAAGGGTAGAGTGATAAAGTATTCACGGGGAGGTCAAGCCAAGTTCCTTCGTAAACAAGGATGGCGCAATCGTGAGTCATGAACACCCCAGGGCGAGGTTCGACTGCAGTTCGTCGTTCCTGCTAAGTACCGCCAAGCAGTGTTAGAAGGGCGTCATTGTTCAGCCTCAGGAGGTCACATGGGCAAAAGGAAGACCCAGGGCCATATCCGTGCTGACTTTTTCTGGCCAGGAATGGGACAAGAAATAGATATCTTTGTGCATTCCTGCACTGTGTGTCAACATACCACGAATCAGGGACTTGTCCTTCCTGTGCCGTTTGAATCCACACCCATAATCTCAGAGTCAGTTGAGAGACAGGGCAGTGGTAATGTGGGTGCAGACCTGACGTCTCGCCCGTTGGCCCCACAGGACACATTATGTCTAGGGCCTGTACATATATATGTACCGTAGGTTAAGGGGGAAGTTCAAGAACCCCGTAGAGGCAATCTGAGGCTGTGTCTGAATTACGTTGTGGAATATCTCGAGCTGTGGGCCTCTCTGAGGATTCCCGGAGAATGCACATTATCCTCATGAGTGTTCACACCCATGGTGGGTGTTAAAATGTGACCTGCCCGAGCTGCGTAAGGATTCTCAGCTTGCCAATATTAATCGTAAGTGTAGAGTTAGGTTTAACTAGTAAACTGCCCATTCTGAGAGATTTGAGCAATCCAAGGACGAGCATGTTTCCTGGTTAATAATGTAGGTTTAACCAGTAAACTACAGGGGTCCCCAGAGATTTGAGCAATCTAAGGACTACGTTTCCTGGTTAATAATGTATCCATTAAGGAAATAATTGTACTCTTTGTAACATAAGTACCGACTACTAGGCAGAGAGAGAAATTATTGTTTGTCACACTGACACTTTTGATGCTCCACCTTGATTGCTTTCGCAGGTGCAGCTGGCGGGTGTAGCAGTTTTGTCGCGCAGGTCAGCTGATCATCTCTGCCGCATGCTGCCGCCTCTTCTCTTCTGCCTCATCATCTCTATTTACTATTAATTTGTATCATATCATTTTACACAAGTACAGTTACACTACAACTGTCACAACTACACAGTGTATTACATACATCACGCTACATAACAATTAGTTGTTAATGTAAATGTAGCGAACTTCTCACTCAGTTTGACCTGATTACAGGATTTTTCACCGTCATCACGGAGTTTTTTCCTCAAGCTTGCTCATATTAACGTAAATACGAGGTTTTTACACTCATGGGCGACTGTGATTTTCTCCTGTAGCAGGATTAGTACACACACCACAGTGTGAATCTTGTGTGACTGAGTTAGGATTTATATGTATGTACATCGAAAATTTTTCTAAAGAAAAATTTGATTTTGATGGGGTGTAATGTCATGAATTCGTATGAGCATATTTATAAATTCATGACATTTTACATCAGTGAGAGAACCACGAATTCTAGTGGAATTCCCACTGTGCATCACTCAGTTCAACCGTCCTTGTATTCACTCGATCGGGATGGTTTTCAGAACATTTCTCGCTGTCTCACAAGTGATCATTCTTGTGCACAACATTAGTGCCTCCACTGAGTGACTTATTGTGAGCGTATATAGCTCACTTTCTCTCCGTTGACCGTTGAGTTAGGCTACACCTACTTCCGGCTGCACAGCCAGCTCTTGCCTCTGTGCCCGTTTGAATATTACTCAGGTTTGGATCGTCGTGAGTGTAGGATCATTGTGCCCAGAGTAAGGCAACGCCGCTGTTGTACAGCGAGTTCCTGAATCTCCACCTAGACAGTGAATTGCCAAAGAGGGTTTAGCGAATTGCAGCATCTGATGTCCTGCACAGGTGCCCAGTTCATTTCGCTCAGCTCCCCTCCACTGACCAGTATTTGTTTTCGTTTTTTCTAGGTTTAAGTGTTAGCTTTTGAATGAGCGAGTGAGTGTATTCTCCTTGTTATTTTGAATTCATTTTTGAGACTCATGTAATGTAAATTTATTTCATTGTCATTAATAAATTTACAATTCTTTTTCATCGAGCTTAATGTAGTTGAACTCGTGTTTTATTTCTCCACATTAAGCTTATTTTAGTTGCCGCTCCTAGTTTGCACAAATCCTTTACATTATTCATAACTGGTACTTAGGCCAGTTCTTTTGTATCAAGCTTAAATCCATTGTGCCAGCCAGGAGTTAATGCACTGGCAAGAACCTGTTTATTATTATTAGCATTAGTAGTTAATTGTCAGGGGTGGAGTCACTTTCTCGAGAGGCTAACAGTACTACAAACAGCACTCATGAGTAATTAGTCTCTGCTGTGTACTGTTGAGAAAGTTTATAAATTTTCGTCTTTAGAGAATCAGCGAAGTAAGCCGGCATAAAGTAAAACTTACTGCTTGATTTTCACAAGTCAGTTCTTTGTCACTGTTTTCAAGCTACATCTAAGCATATTTAATACATAATTTCACATCCCCCCGTGACACAAGCTTTTACCGTTCTCTTCTCCTTCACTCAGTCCCTTCTAAAATTCTCTCTCTCTCTCTCTCTCTCTCTCTCTCTCTCTCTCTCTCTCTCTCTCTCTCTCTCTCTCTCACTTTCCTTGTGCTATCCTCTCTTCCTGCCCCTCCCTCTTGCATCTCACTATTTCCCTATCCCTTACACTCCCCTCTTCCCCACTCCTCTCCCCTTGCAAATCGTCTTTCAGGCTGAATCAGTTAATGGCTGTGTCATCCTTAGTGGAGGACCAAACAGTGAGTGAGATGCAGACTGAGGAAGATAAAGATAAGGCAGAAGGATGGAGGAGGAAGGGAAGGAGGAGAAGGAGGAATGGGAGAAGAAGGAGGAGGAGGTGGAGAAATAGAGGAGAAGGAGGAGGACGAAAACGGGGAGATAGTGAAATAAGTGAGGGAAACGGAGAGGAGACATGGAGAGATCATGGGTGGTGAAAACGCAAGCTCTTCCCACTTTACTGCCGAACACTCCAGTGAAGGATGTGACAAAGCGGAAAGGCGGAAACAGCCAGAGAAGGGTGGCGTATCCAGTACTGGTGAGGCAAGTGACGGGTGTTATTGTGAGAGACGGAGAAGCGACTGGGGGAGTTGAGTAGAAGCTGAGGCCAAGGTGAGATAGGAGGTACCTTGAGATGATGAAGAGCAGGAGGAAAATGAGAAGCATACCGTTGAGGGTCATGATGATACTGGTGATGACGATGATGATAATTATAATGATACTGATAACGATGATTAATGTTGATGAGGAGGGCGAGAGAAATATACATAAAGAAATAATTTCCTTTTCTAGGATTACTTTTGAAAACATGGATTAAACATGGCGATTAAAAAAAAAAAGCAGTATTAGTTATAAGGGTCAGACACATATAACATAAAAGTCACTGCCGGGTTTATATGCTCTAATTCCCTGCTTCTGGAACCTACCTCAATCAGTCTTTCATGTGAGAATTATGATGATTTGGAGGAGGATATCTAATAGACCTTCCATCTTCTTTATCATAACAACGTAAAGACGGGAGACGAGGAAAGACTCATGGAGAGAGAGAGAGAGAGAGAGACAGACAGACAGACAGACAGACAGACAGACAGACAGAGACAGAGACAGACAGACAGACAGACAGACAGACAGAGAAGATGCGGCGGGGAGGCTGAACAAAGTCAGTGAGAGGCTGTGAGTTAATGAAACGAAAAAACTTTGATGCCATCCTTTTTTTTTTGTGCAGTATACGGTGAGCTGCCATATACTGTACTGTACTTGGGCCGCTAAGGCCTTAATACAATGTTTGCAACTGAGTAGAGTTAAAGAATGCATGGAGTCGATTTACCACACCCAGCCCTAACGAAACGATTTTTGTTTGAGAAGTATTGTGATCTTCCCAAAACAGATCACGAGAAAGGGAAGCATCAAGTTTATTGAGAGTTGTTGAGAGACTGAATTATTTGTTGCTGATAAGAAAGAGTTAGTCATTTAGAAGTTGTGCCAGGTTGAAACATAGAGGAACTGGGAGTCTGAGACATTAATGTAAATGGGCTTCTTTTGCCTCAATAAAAAATAAGACATTTCAGAAGACAGTTGTACCAAAGGCTCATCCCACGACTACTATAGTGAATGTTACGAAGGACACTGAGCGAAACAGATGAAAAGGTGATTGGCGGAGTCATCACCATATAAGTAGATAGGGCTAATTACACGGCTCAGAAAAAGTTATTGGTGAATACGAGGAAGACAGTAGGTGGATGGACAGAACCCTGAGGAACACCATTATTGATGGTTTCAGATGAGCAATGGCTATCCACAACTGCACTTGCTGAACAACAGATAACATTTTATATGAAAGCACAGAGAGAGAGAAGCCTTGGAAAGGAAGCTTGGAAATTATTTTGTCATCCTCACTCATAATCCTCCAAGATGCCCCAGAGTCCCACGGATAAGCTGAATAGGAGAAAGAGTTGTATGTGGAATAAGTGGAGCATCGCAAAATATATGGTGGTGATCAAATTGAAGATTTTAAAATTAAAGATGCTTAAAACCTTTTGTGGATGACAAATTCAAAGACTGTAGAACTACGTAATATTAATGAATGGGCGACAGTTCGAGGCTTGGAAGCAGTTACTAATGTTCGGGACTGGGTGAGGGAGACCAGGGTTCCAGGATGACGTAACAGAACAAGTGGACAAAGGCTAAAGAGTTTGAATAGCAATGTCAACAAAAAATTTCAGTTCTTAAAAGCAACAGAAAGAACCCCATCAGAACCGTACGTCATATCAGTATTTAGGCAAGTGAAGACAGAAATTTGATTGTAAGAAGACAATTTAACGACGAGAAAAAGGGTAAAAGGAGGAAGGAGATGGAGGAATAGCACCTGAATCATCCAAAGAAAAATTAGTGGAAAAAGTCTGACCGAACATTTTTCTGCTCTATCAGGGGCAAGGGGAGACAAGAGATCGAGCTGGACGGATGAATTTTGAGAAGAAGTGCATGATCAGGGATTTAGTACCCCTTTTGTAACAACTCTATCGGATACGTATATGTGAATCTACGGAATGTGGCGAAAGTTTTTGGCGTATCAGATAAAGCCAGGATTCCGAGAGCTTGAATGATGAATGAATGGAAGCCTGGCCCATTGAATTGGGCAAACGTGGGCTGTCTGGACGTTGCAACACCTCACCCTGCCCTATAGTGGGAAAGGGAGTCCGGATGATGATGATCAGTAGAAGTAACAACTAAGAAGCCATTGAAGCGAAATGAGGAGGGAAGGAAAAAGAAGTAAAGTAAAGGTAGCTTTTGGCGCATAATAATTTGAATCTGAAAGCTCAGCGCATTTGAAATAGATGAAGATATTTTGGGCAAACCATAAAACAGATTTAGCACGATTCCTGGCACAAACAAAATGTCTATGTGCACCAAGAGAAAACTGGCTAAGGTACCCTTCGAAAGCTTCCTCCTCGTTCCGTATATAATATATATATATATATATATATATATATATATATATATATATATATATATATATATAAATCCCATTGGAGCCCGGTGTCCGGAATACTGGACAGAACTGGGATTTTTCAAGTCTTTATGAAGTAGGGAACCCCCGGGTAGGGATCTATGAGCTTCGCGACCGTGAGCCGATAGGCGGAGGGCGGTACACGTAGTACCCACCCAGTGTTTGTAACCTTTTTGTAGATGTTATATAATATGTAAATATAGTATGTAAGTAGTAAGTAAGTAGTTATAAGTAGTTGTAAGTAGGATCCAAGTAGGGCGTCAACGCTCGCTCAGTGTTATGTCTACGAGGTATGAGTCACGACTTCCGTAGTCGCACCATCTCTCTCTCTCTCTAGCCAGTGGGAAACCGGTGATCAGTAGCTGTCCAAACGGGTCTGGGGTTGGACGTGCAATTGTCCACCATTGCTGTATATTGATTCAAGACGGTGTTTAATATATTGTCAGAAAACTACTACAAGACTTTGCCTTTACCTGCAAGTGACGTAAAGGGGGCCATCGACAGCTTTAACATTTGGTGGAAAGCGAGTGGGATAATAGTGAATTACGTCTTCTGTGGGCCGGTTTAACTGTGTCCGTCTTCCCACGCTACTGTCTGCTGTTCTTCCCACGATGACACAGCCTATCTCCGCCCTAATCTCCAGCCCTGTTTGCAGTCTGGTGTGGAATCGTTCTGGCAGTTTTGATGTAATTTTGGGAATTTCCTCCACATCAACGCCCCACCTGTCACCACAACACCACAACCAGTGAACCACGCAAAGCTCCTGCTCCTATCAACCTACAACCTGCCTTTGTCTGCCTGCCTGTGTTCCTGTCCAGCCTGCTGTAACGGTTAGTTTCAGCCCCCACAAACTCCACCCCAGACCCCACTCCAGGAAGCAGCCCACAACTGCCGCCCGACACCGTTACGTCATTGTTTTCCCCACCCACCACACACACAGACGTCACCCAGGGAGCGTGGCCAGTCACACCGAGCTACATCACAGTCTCCTGTTCCTATCAGCTTCTCGTTCTGCCCAGTGGTGAGCTGCACCCAGTGACGTCACGGACAGTTCCACCCAATCACGAGGAGACGAGAGCCTCACTTTTCTTCAAGTCTTCGGACAGACCACATCTCACTACAAAGTATTTCCTACCTGCATTTTCATACAATTCCTCATTCCATCACATTGATTAATCTCTTTCTACAGAGAAGCCAAGCTGTCTCTATAGATTGTGATATTTTCACCATTTACTCTCGTCCATTCATTGCATTTTTGTCCCTCACTTTTCATTCAGTCAGAATTTTTCGTTCACTTACTCCTACTTCATCCCATTTTCTCCCATTCATACTCAGCTGTAAATAACGCATTCATTTTCACTCCTATTCATTGTACTGTATATATAACATTTCTTCACAGATTACAAATACTTTTATTTATTTATTCTCATTTATTCATCCATTTGTTCATTTAGTTTTATTTGCTTACTTCCTACTCTGTTAATGTCCTTTTTTAAAAGGGTAGATCTCTCACCTATTGAAACTGACGGTAACACAGAGAACGCTGTATGTAATGATAATGTAAAACTTCGCAGTGGCAGATCTTATACCAAACCAACCGTAAGCTCCCTACCTGTTTCTACTACACCTGTTGGTCCTACCCTAAATCCAGATATATTAACTCCAGATACTCTATCATCTTCTCCAATTGATTCTCCTGAAACCACTCAGTCTTCTCCACAGTCTTTATCCCTCCCTACTACTACACATACACACACCACTAATGCCACAACACTTCCTTCCCACACACCATCTCAGTTCACTACCGTGCCTACTTCCTCACCTTCGCGGTCTCACCCTCTTCTTACGATGACAACTCAGAACCCTCCACCTCCACAATCCATATATTTAGATGATGTGAGTAGACCCATATTTACAGGAGAGGATAGTACTGTTTCGATTTACGATTTCCTCAAAGAGGTCGAGAACGACCTTCATAATCGCCAGATTGTAAATGAACCCTTGAAAATTTCGTATCTTCTCAGTCGACTTCATCATGGCAGATCATTAACCCCTTAACTGCGGGGCATCACTTTCGTGATGCTTGGGAGCAAGGGATCATACCGCGGGGCAACACTTTTGTGATTCTGTGTTATTTTGAATTCGCCCTGGCTTTCAAGTGGTGGCTTGTATCATCTATCAGTACTGCCAATGTCCAACACTAGTCAGCACTCCTAATCTCATCTGTACTCCCATCCACTGTTGACAATTTAGCCATTTCTCCCCGTTCTTGACTCCCCTCTATACCTCCCCTCCATTACCCTATCCTCTCGCCTGCCCGGCCGTGCTATGCTAAGTAAATCTTCCCTGGAATTTTTCACTGATTTCCTCCATTCAAATAATACCTATGCCCTATTCTTATACCAAATAATATATACAAGAAAGAAATAAGGTAGGTGAGAGTGCCATACACCTAGAATTGGCTAATTATCACTGGACAACACCTCACGTGCACTCGTTCGCTAATTTTCGCTGTTTATTTCCCCTTGAAATATGCCGTATAATCTATTTTCGTAATAAAAATGTATATAAGAAAGGAAGGGAGAAGCCTAAGTGATATTTACATTCACCTGGAACTACCTAATTATTCAAGGCCACCACACTGTATTCTACGCTAAGTAAATCTTCCCAGGAATTTTCCACTGATTTCATCCATTGAAATAGGCCCTATGCCCTATTCTTATACCAAATAATATATACAAAAAAGAAATAAGGTAAGTGATAGTGCCTTACACCTGGAATTGGCTAATTATCACCTGACAACACCTTACGTGCACTCGTTCGCTAATTTTCGCTGTTTATTTCCCCTTGAAATATGCCGTATAATCTATTTTCGTAATAAATATACATATAAGGAGGGAAGGGAGAAGCCTAAGTGATATTTACATTCACCTGGAACTACCTAATTTATTATGTATTGTCTTGGTTTCCTGCCAATCATTTCATTGCCATATATTAGCAAGTCTCGCAGGGCTGAAGTTGGTAGTATTGCACTCACCCTAGCCAGGGAGCAGGAGGCCACTACTATCAGTTCACTGTCGTCTTTGAAGGTGAAGGTACGTCTGATTATCTCTTGCTAACTTCCGCCGCTTTTTAGCCCCATGCAAAGGGCCCTGTGACCTTTACCCCCTACTAAACCTCGTGTGGAAAGAGGTAAAGGGCTGACAATTGATAGAGAGTGACTACGATCTTTTTATTGAGTAAAACATTGCAAGTGGAATTGTAAATAATGTGTAAATAATGTGTAAACAGCAAGTGAAAGCAATGAATGTAAATATAAGTGAACAGTGGAATATAGTTTTATAAGTTACTTCAAATGACAGTGCATAACACAGTGTAAATAAAATAGAAATGTAAATAATGTAAATAAAATAGAGAACGTAAATAGAAATGTAATGAGTAGTATTATAAGAATACGAGTATATATACTAGGAGTAATGAAAGTGAAAGTTTCACTCTAGCATGTATGAATACTATGAGTTATGAGAGTGAAGGTGAAAGTGACATTCACTCTCAATGCTAGTATACAGGACGAGAAAGTGAATGCTACGTATTTTACTGAAAGATATTGAATCCCTACAGTGACAATAAACTACTATTACTGAAGGAAACTTATGGATAAAGACTGTAGATATATATAAGTGTTATATAGTAACAGAAATATAAACTGTGAGTGTTTTTATGAAAAATAGAAAACACTAGCGGCGAACGATCGGAAGTGGGATGGTCATACGCCCTCGTAATTTTCATTGCTTTCACAGTGTTTTTTTTTTGGGGGGAGTATGGATTCCAAACTATTTGAGAATCACAGAATAGTGTTTCTAGTGATAATATCAGGCTGTGGTAATCATATTACTGGTTGCCGGGAAGTGTAAAGTGGAGACTTCGTTACCCAACTTCAGAGGTCTCCACAAGTCCTACGGTACTTGACGAAGGCTCAACAAACACCCAAGGAGAAAGCTGAAGGTATGTGCCATAAGTATGTGATTTTAATATTCTAGGACTAATAACTGATTTTTGGACAATATTTTTAGAGAGTCTGTCGGAGCACGAATATGCCCGCGGGAGCCGCAAGTCAAAGCAAAACAAGCCCGCAGTTTAATGGTTAATAGGAGCTGCTATTCGTGCAGGGCACTTCGAAGATTGTCAAACGTTTGACACGTTTAGCCAACGGCTTATTCAATACTGATGCCAACATTCCAATTCTGCATCACTTATAGGATTAAATAAACTCCTCAAGCAAATGCAGGAAGACATGAAAGTACATCCTCAACATGCAAAAGTAATTGAGGCAGCCGCTACTATGAGGGCGAGAAGTTCAGAGTTGCGCCAATTATTCCGTGGTACTCAATGGGTAACAGAACACAACGGGGAGATCATGATTACATTAAACAGTTTTGCAGACTTGTTCGGTTACTTTAGATTTCTCAATTGGCTTTCAGACTCCCAAAGACAAATTGCACTACAAGTTGGCTTTAAACCAGGAGACAAAATAATGGATGTCAGTAAAACAATTGTAGAGAGGTCAGGAACAGACTTCACTCGCCAGGTCGATTCTTACAGTTCACCCTCTCCCTCTGCAAGTGGTACTGCGAGAATACTACACACCAGCATCACTTCATCTGATTCCTCTCGTTCACGCCCAACTACAAGAACCAAACCTAGTAATCGGTCTCACTCACAATATCGTTCACCTTCTAGCGGTCGTGACAATTCAACTCTGCAACGAAGCAAACAATTCTCAATTACGTGCTGGCACAGCGGTAATGTAGGTCATAGAGAGTCTAGCTGTGCATACAAAGAAAGACGTTTTCGCTCACGGGAATGCCCGCGCGCACCTTCGCAGTCCCGACGCCTAACTTGTAAGTACCATAAGAATAGCACAACTCACTCCACGGACGAGTGTCGTTACCTTAAGAGCCGTCAGTCGGGGGAAGACGAGCGCTCGGATCAGAGAAAATATAACCTAACAGTAGAAGATCCGCTGGTGTCTGAAAATAAGGCAACAGAAAATCAACTCTCCATTCTTCAGGTAGGACCTACAACATCTTCAGGCTTAGTAATTCTAGGATGGAGCGAAGGGATACAAACCTCTTTCTTTATGGACAGCAGATCTATGGTAAATCTAATCTCAGATACCTCTTTAAACAACATTAGGAAAATAACTAAAAGAGTTGGGATCCTCAAATCACCTGATATTCGCCTATGCAGTGTGGATGGCTCAGAATTTCAGGTCAAAGAAAAGATCACATGATGTACAATTTGATAAAGCCTTAAGACTTTTTGATGTAGAGTTTCATGTCACTAATAATCTTAGGTATCCAGCGGACACTCTCATTGGCTTTTCGACAATGGCCCAAGAAGCCATTGCTCTCCTTCCTGCTTCTCGTTGTGTACATGTCAATGGTTTCCCAATATCTAGTATGGAATATTTATGTCTGGTACTTTCCCAAACCGACTCAGTTATTAAGTCTCACATGATTCCAACAGTAGTCAAGAGTAACCAAATACACACGCCGTTACTGAACAGCCAGGTACACTACCATCTAGTACTACATCCTCTGAGCATTCAATTATAGATCGTATCAACCCCTCTGACAGTGGCACACTCGCCGACTCAGACACGTCTCATGTAACTACCTAAGATAGTGTGATTGATGTTTTACAACACGTAGAGATAAGACGTGCAGTAACAAATCAGTGCACAATTTTGTTACCGCACAAGTTTATCAAAGTCTCTGTTCGTGTTGTGGGTGCGACAGCAGGAGTGGATGTACTAACCTTATCTGAGACGTGTTGTATGAATGGCTTAGCTTATGAGTCAGTGTTGTGTACGGTGCTGGAGGATGGTTTATGCTACTTGTATATTGCAAACACAACAAACGCCGCTTACACCTTACGAACGGGAACTCAGATTGGCGATTTCTTGGTATACCCAGCGGCCGTACGTGTGTGCCAGGATTTCCCATACCCTGTTGCCGATGTGTGGTCAGCTGCTCAATCCACCAGTATTCCATCTAATCTTGAATCTCATGTGAAACAAAGTGATTTCCCAGAACACCGACATCAATTAATTAATCTCTTGTGAGACTATCGCGAAGTAGTAGCCCTACCTGGTGAGAATATGGGAAAGACAAATTTGGTAAAGTATAATATTACATTACAGCCAGGTGCTCAGCCAGTATGTATTCCTGCCTACCGTTTATCACATAGCCAATGTCAACAAGCCGATCGTCTTATTCAGGACATGTTGGATAATGAGGTCATTAAACACTCTGATAGCCCGTGGAACAGCTCACTATTTCTGGTTCCAAAGAAAGGTGGTGAGTTACGACCAGTCATAGATTACAGACGCGTGAATGCACTGACTGTCCCGGACAGATTTCCAATTCCTATACTCACTAATTTGCTGGAATCCTTAGGCGAAAACAATTGTGTTTTTTCCTCCCTAGATCTTTTAAGTGGTTACTGGCAAGTCGAGATGGAAGAATCATCTCATCCTATCACTGCCTTCAGTACTCCATCCGGTCATTACCAATTCCGTAGACTTCCATTCGGTTTGAGAAATGCACCTTCAGCTTTCATGCGACTAATTCATACAGTTTTCGCCGGCATGATAGGTCACTCTGTTTTTGCTTATCTAGATGATGTCATAATCGCTAGTCACTCAGTGCAGGAACACTTAGAAAAGTTAGCCGAAGTGTTCACTAGACTCAAACAAGCTGGACTTAAGATCAAACTATCAAAGTGTGACTTTTTACGTAAGAAACTCCAATTCCTAGGACATGTTGTTGACGCTCACGGAATTCACACATCAGATGACAAGGTTAGAGCCGTGACGAATTTCCCAACTCCAACCAGCACCGACGCTGTACGCAGTTTCCTCGGTCTCAGTGGGTTTTATAGAAGGTTCATAAAATCGTACGCCAAGATAGCTGCGCCGTTAACAAAATTGCTAAAGAAGGATGCTCCTTTTGTGTGGGCTGATGAACAGGTAACCGCATTCACAACACTGAAAACTGCTCTAGCACAATCACCAGTTTTGGCATTCCCTGGTTATTCTAAACCATTTCTTCTCTGTACTGATGCTTCCGGAGTAGGCATAGGTGCCATTCTCATGCAGTATGACTCCGAAGGAAAGAAACGTGTCATTGCCTATGCTAGCCGTGTGCTAAACTCCGCAGAAAAGAATTACAGTGTAACTCACTGGGAAGCCCTTGGCGTGGTCTGGTCCCTAAAACATTTCTGCGACATCATCTACGGGTATCCTGTTCACACCCAAACCGACCATCTTCCCTTATGTGACTTGTTTCGGGGACGTAACCTTACCGGTCGACCTGCACGTTGGGCAGTCACTGTGACTGACTATAATCCAACATTTGAATACGTTCCTGGAAAATCCAATGTCGTAGCCGATGCCCTCTCGCGGCATGTTGCCACAGTCTCAAACAGATGCAACGTAAACTTAGCGTTCAATTATGACACACTACGTAGGTTCCAGCGTGAGGACCCCGTATGGTCACAAGTCGTATATTTCCTAGAGTCAGGCGATGATTCTTCTCTGCCAAAGTTACCACTCTCTGTATCTGATTTCTTCCTCAACAATGAATTGCTCTATAAAAACTCAGTACTGACAGGTAACAACGTACCTCATCGCGAAATTAAGCAACTAGTCATTCCAACAGACTTAATTCCTGCTGCCCTCCATTTAATCCACGACACCCCTCATGCATCACACCCTGGCAATGACAGAAGCTTAAGGCAAGCACGTCTGTCATATTATTGGCCCACTGTGCGAAAGGATATAGAAGTGCACTGCGATGCATGTTTATCATGTGCCCGTCACAAGGGGACAACCAGTCAACCTGCTGCTATATTGCAGTACCCAGTACCATCAAAACCTTGGCAAACTGTCTCTCTCGATCTTCTGAAGCTGCCTCGTACAGAATCTGGCTTCGTTTATCTGTTAGTGTCAGTCGATCATTTCTCTAGATTTGTTATCTTAGTTCCATTGCGTGAAAAGTCTGCTAACGCAGTAGCACATGCCTTTATTAATTCAGTTATTTGCCTTTTCACAACATCAGAAGTAATTTTAACTGATAACGGGTCAGAGTTCAATAATTCAGTTCTGGAAGAAGTTTGTCTTCGATACAGAATTAAGAAATGCAATATAGTGGCCCATCATCCAGCCTCCAATAGCCTAGTGGAGCGCCAGAATAGAAAGATATTGGAGAGTCTGCGTCACATAGTGGGAGATCAGACTTCCACCTGGGATGAATGGATTCCACAGGTAGCTGCTTCAATTAATTCATCCATTAATAAGTCACCATTCTTCATCACATATGGCTTTGACATCGCAATCCAAGCCTGATCCGATCTACGACTACGATAACTATGTGCGAGTAAACCTATCCAACTTCCAGAAAATTCATAAATATGTTCAGGATAATCTGGCCCTTACAAATGAGGAGATGGTACGTAACCAACATGCCGCTGCCACAGATGTTGCCATCCAAGTAGGTGACTTAGTTTTTGCCCTAGATCATGACAGAGAATCAAAACTAAACAGTAAATTCTTGGGTCCCTTTCGTGTCATATCTCGTAAAGGTAATAAATTCGAATTAAGAGATCCGCACAAGGCAGAGACGACATGGGTGCATGCAGATCATCTCAAACGCGCATCAAAACGCATAGTCTTGGAGGAACCACTAAGAGAGACCACAAAACACAAAAAATTCCTACTCAGCCTTCTTCCTCTTCTCTAAACCTTCCTTCTGACATTACTATTCAGCCTTCCCCTACTGTTAATGACTATCGTGCCAAGTTGCGTTCTGCCACTAAGTCTCTTGCATAACGTTATCATCTCATACTGTCGTTAACATCTGTATCAACATCACCTCTAAGATCACCTCATTTTACACATTTCTGTACCCACTCTACCTACCCATCTGTTGGAAATTAGATTATATTCGTTATCAGTTCAACCATCTTCAAGATTCCTTCCCTCACCAAACGCCTGTGGGTCGCTCACGAGTGAAACATGGACTTTGACCTTGGAGGAGAAATCCTCAGTGGTTTATTTGGTGTAGGGACTAACCGTGAACTTTCTGGTTATAAAAAGGACTTAATCCAATTATCCAATGCCATCGAGTCCCAAAACAAAGTGTTACGTATTGAACATTTTATGATGCAACAGATGAGTCACCATCTACATGATGTTACTAATGCGTTAAATAATTTTACGATTGTTCTTAAGCGTGAAGTATCACAGACTAATATTATTTCAGAGTTGATGTATGTTAAATTACATGTTGATAATTTGCAGGTTTCTCTGGACTCTCTTGTCTCCCAAGTTACTAGTGTAATTCGTATTTTAGTCAATGCTGTTGATAGTCGTGTGACCCTAGATTTAGTATCTCTCTCTGACCTTTGTTCTACCTTAGAATGGGCTCACTCAACCTTCGGCTTGTCTCCTATGATTCCATTTTCCTCTTTAGAACACTACTACCCAATACTAGAAGCCACATTCCTTACTAAAGATATAATTGTTCATATTCCTCTTCGTTCTTCCATCATACTCGATCTCTTTCACATCATTCCTTTTCCCTTCTGGTACAATAACTCCCTAGTACAAGCCTCTGTCTCTTCAGAGTACTTACCTCATAATTTTTCCTGGCAGCGTTGCTCCTTGCGAATCTGCCTTAGTCCGTAACTTCTCAGTACAACCTGTCTGTACCTTCGTTCCGGCTCCCAAAAGCCAGGTACACCATGCTCGTCTAAATCACATCCGCTATTCTTTAGTGTCTCAACTCCAGTCAGTCTTATTTGTCCAGGGACTCCTGTCCGTTCACTATCCGCAATTGGTTTATATAAGGCCCCTGATTACTGTACAGTAAAGTCTGAGTCTATGATAGCCCATGCCACACATTATCACTTCGCACTCCGCTCCCACAAGTATGACATCGTCAAACCTATTAATACTACCTTTCATCTACCAACAGACAATCTTTCTATCACATCAGAAAACCTACGTATGTTGAACTATCTAAACAATTCTAATTTCATTATGAACCAGTTCTCTTCAGCTTTTAACCGCTCCTGGTCACATCTTTGTATTTCCTCCGGTTGTCTTATGTTTTCTAGGTTTTATTGCAATTGTTTGTATCTTGTATTGTTGTCTCAAGCGAACGGACAAAAGGTTGCATGAGATCCGTGTAGCAACAAGGTTTGTGCGGCAACCAAAAGACCTGGAAAATGGTTGTTCTGAGTAAAACTCATTTTGTGATTATATATATATTTGTAAACTGACCAAACCTATATGTTTATGCTATTTTTCCAACATGGCCATGTACTGTAAATATATTAATCCTTTCTTACATCCAGCTTTGTGAATTATGTAACAATATCTCATTTATTATTGTACTCCCATGTAATCCCGGTTCACTGTATACTCAGACCACTTGTATTCTTGCCATATTATGACGATGCCCCACCACTGTGTCAGGAGACACACTTTTGATGAGGGGGAAAATTGTTTGTAACCTTTTTGTAGATATTATATAATATGTAAATATAGTATGTAAGTAGTATGTAAGTAGTTGTAAGTAGGATTCAAGTAGGGCGTCAAACCTCTCTCAGTGTTATGTCTACGAGGTATGAGTCAAGACTTCCGTAGTTGCACCGTCTCTCTCTCTCTAGCCGGTGGGAAACCGGCGATCAGCAGCTGTCCAAACGGGTCTGGGGTTGGACGTGCAATTGTCCACCATCGCTGTATATTGATTCAAGACAGTGTTTAATATATTGTCAGAAAACTACTACAAGACTTTGCCTTTACCTGCAAGTGACGTAAAGGGGGCCATCGACAGCTTTAACACCAGCGTCATACCTCGCCCAGCACCCCTGGGATCCAGTGGGATATATATATATATATACGTGTGTGTGTGTGTGTGTGTGTGTGTGTAGCACAAACTTATGGTCTATCGTGCTGCATAACTTTCATACGAGAACCTAAATCGTTGTGATTGATTTCCTAAATGTTGTGTATGTGTGTGCACAAGACTGCCTATCTGTGTCTCAGTTCTGTGTTTTGCCTGGGTATTAGGTTCGATCTGTGAGTTTGGTAACATAACTTTTGATGATGCTTCTTTTGAGCATTACTTAATGCAATGAACGATGTTCCTTGTGTGTGTGTGTGTGTGTGTGTGTGTGTGTGTGTGTGTGTGTGTGTGTGTGTGTGTGTGTGTGTGTGTGTGTGTTCTTACCTAATTGTTCTTACCTAATTGTATCTTTACAGGAATGAGTCGAGCTCGTACTGTCCTGTGACTTAAACCATATTTATCGTATATATCCTTAAATTTGTGAATTGTTTTGGCACATACTATTTCATTCGGTAGTGCATTCCATTGATCAATTGCTCTGTTTGGGAAACTGAAGTTCCTTACGTCTTTATCACCTCTCTTCTTATGAAGTTTTTTGCAGTGTCCTCTTGCTGATGCTTCTCCATATGTTAAGTAATCATTTATGTCTATTTTCTCCTTCCCTGATATGCACTTATATAGCATTATCATGTCACCTCTTTTCCTTCTCTCCTGTAGTGTTGGTAGATTCAGTTTATTTAGTCTTTCTTCGTAGCTTAGGTCCCTTAAGCTTGGTATCCATCTTGTAGTGGCCCTTTGAACTTTTTCAATCTTGTCTATGTGTTTTTTGAGATGAGAACTCCAGACTACTGATGCATATTCCAGGGTTGGTCTAATGAATTATGTTATTATCCTTCTTAGCATGTCTTCATTAATGTATGTGAATGCTATTCTCATATTTGCAAGCAGTGTATACATGTTCCGTACCTTCTCGCTGATGTGGTCAGCCGGAGATAGTCTGTTATTGATAATCACACCTAGGTCCTTCTCTCTTTCTGATGTGTATAGGGTTTTATTTCCTAACTTATAATCCCAATCAGGTCTTTTTCCACTTTTACCAAACTTGATTACATGACACTTGTCCACAGTGAATTCCATTTGCCATGTATTACTCCATTCATGAAGTTTATTTAATTCTTCTTGTAGCTCTTTACAAGAGTCTGTGTTAGCAATTCTCCTTTGTATTTTTGCATCATCTGCAAACATATTCAGATAACTCTCATTTCCAGTGTTACTGTTTATATCATTTATATACACTAAAAACATGATTGGTGCCAGAACTGAACCCTGTGGTACTCCACTAGTCACTTCTTTCCATGATGAGTAGTTTCCTCTTAGTACTGTTCTCATTTCTCTTTTTATGAGAAAATCTTGCATCCAACAAAACAGTTTGCCTCGAATTCCTCCTTGATGGTACAGTTTCCATAAAAGTCTTTGGTGTGGTACTGTGTCAAATGCTTTCTTGAAATCTAAATAGATACTGTCCACCCATCCTTCTCTTTCCTGTATTGTGTTTGTTACTCTGTCATAGTAGCTCAACAGATTAGTAGCACCTGATTTTCCTTTTCTGAATCCAAACTGTCCTTCTGTTATCATACTGTGTTCTTCTAGATGATTTACCCAAGCTTCTCTTATAAGATTTTCTAATACCTTGCTTACAACACTGGTCAGTGATACTGGTCGGTAGTTGAGTGGATTTTGTCTATTCCCTTTCTTGAATAAGGGGACAATATTTGCTTTCTTTCAAATATCATGTAGTTTACCTTGACTCAAGGATTTCTTGAAAATTAAAAATAATGGTTTACTTAACTCCTTTGCACATTCTCGTAGTACCCAACATGAAATTTCATCAGGACCACTTGCTTTTCCTCTGTCTAATTTACTTAACTCCTACTGTATTACTTTTTCTGCTATTTGTAGTATGTGTGGACATGCATGTTCCACATAGTCCCTCTCAAAATTTTTTTCTTCTGTGAAAACTAATTGGAAATTCTTATTTAGTGCTTCAAAAATATCTTTCTCTTGTGTATAAGTGATTCCCTCGTCCGTAATGGATTGTATTATATCTTTTACTTTGGTTTTGCTTCTGATGTAGCTGTAAAACAGCTTTGGTTGATCACTACTTTTATTTATTATATCCTCCTCAAACTGTTTTTGGGCTTCCCTCATTATTCTTGTATAATCGTTTCTTGCCTGTTTGTAATTATTATACGCCTTTTCACTGTTGTCTTCTGTATCTATTCCACAACAAATCTCTTCTTTCTTTTGAATTTTTACATTCTGTATTGAACCATATCTGTATTTTCTTATCTGCTTCTTTGTGCTGTGGGATGTACTTCTGGACTCCTATTTCATAAAATTCACAGAATTTTTTATATACAGCATTTAAATCTTGTCTTCTAAGCTCATTTTCCCAATCAACTTCTAAGAAATACTTCTTTAGGTCTTGAAAATTTCCCTTTTTATAGTTTAGGCTCTTTTTGTAACTTTCATTGCTGTTAACTATGTCATATGCTATCCTGAAGTTGTAATATAGTACTGCATGATCGCTTTTGCCGAGTGGAGGGTGATATATTAAACTGTATTCGTCTCTTTCCCATGTGTTTGATCTGAGTGGCATGTACAGATACCATTTCATCCACATTTGAGAACATCAACTTTATCATCTTGTTTATATACTTGTCATGACATGGTTCTACTAAATTCCTCCTTTTTATTCCCTCCTGTTTGTGTACCACTTTCATACCTGTAATCCTATTACTTTGTAAAAAAAAAAAAAAAATGTGTTCTTCTCTTCTGAGCTTCCCTCATTTTTTGTTTTTGCTTCCTCCCACTTCTCTTTCAGTAATTCCAGTTCCTCTTGTGTTAGGCATCTTTTTATCCATACATTTTTGAAATCCTCTTTTTCCATAAGATTCTTTGCATTTTTTAGTATCCCTTCCACTGTGTTTACACTCTGGAAAGTCACCTTTAGAGGTCTTGTCTTGCTTTTCTCATATTTCCCTAACCTTTTGTGTTCCTCTATGTCTTTACTACAGATTTCCTCTGATACTTCTTTCAGTAAGCTCATTACATTTGCCATCTCCTTTTTGTCTCTTGTGATCTTGTTTTTTACTTCTTCCTCTTCTATACCAGTGATTATTATAGATTTGTTTATATCTACTGAATCTCTGACTAACTTTGGATTGTTTTGGATTATTCTTTTCACTTCCTGCTTAATGATTTTTTCTTCCACCCTTGTTTCTAAGTCTTTCTTTACTTTCACCATTTCAGCATACATGGTTTCCACATCATTTTTGTAGTTTTGCACAGCTTCATTCACCTGTGTTATCTTCTCCTCAGTATCACTGCTCTGGCCTATCAGACTGCTTACTTGCCTAATTGTCTCTGTATCATTTTTGAACTCTTCCATAACACTCTCGTGATTGACTACTGTACTTGCCATTTCACTCATTTTCTTCCTAAGTGTACTCAATTCCACTGTTAGTTCACTGATGGTTGTGTCTTTCTTGTTGACCTCCTTCCTTGTTTTTCTCTTTCTTCCTTTTGCAAGTGCATCTGCTTCTTTATTTCATCAATTTCATTTTTGAAAGCCATTTCCAGTTTGTGTACACGTTCAACCAGTCTATTATGAGTCTACACTTCAACCAGTTCTTGGTAGAAATCATCATCTTGCTTTCTACCTTTTTCCCTTTTCTTTTCCAAATTTGCTTTACTAAAGTATGTGTCCATTTTGCAATACTAAAAGCACAGAGTACATGTACTTACATTCCCCGTGCAGCTGTAGTCTAAACAAACCTCAGCTGACTTGAACAAGTTTTTTAAACTTCTTATTTTTTTTCTTTTAATAGTGAAAAATCATTTAGTCTAACCTGGTACAGAGCTCGACTCATATAAAGATACTAATTTATTTAATGCCACTGGCCGTGCTGGCTCGGTACGGAACTCCAACGTCGCACGTCTGCTCTCTCTGATTCCCACTGTGTGTGTGTGTGTGTGTGTGTGTGTGTGAAGAAACAAGGAGATAAATTAATGTAGGAAGCAGTGGAACCGGGGGAGGCACGCGAAATTATGCAGTTGTAAATTTTAGCTGAGTCTGACTTAAACGAGTTGCACACTGAGAGAGAGAGAGAGAGAGAGAGAGAGAGAGAGAGAGAGAGAGAGAGAGAGAGAGAGAGAGAGAGAGTATTTTATGCAGAAAAGAACCTATGTTTAGATCCTGCAAAACTCATGAGAGAGAGAGAGAGAGAGAGAGAGAGAGAGAGAGAGAGAGAGTATTTTATGCAGAAAAGAACCTATGTTTAGATTCTGCAAAACTCATGAGAGAGAGAGAGAGAGAGAAGGGGGGGGGTGGCAACGCAGCCTGCCAAGTTCAACACTGCAACGAAGCTTCGGTCTATGAGAATGAAAGAATACTGCAAATTAAATGTTCCTGGAGCTATGGTTTGAATGTATTTTCTCTTCGGTTAAATATCATATACGGAGATGCTGAACGAACTCAGTTTTGCTTGAAATATATTTCCATAATAGTATTCTGATAACTCGATAACTCCAGCGAAGGTGACGCCGGTGTCAGACAGGAGTTGGAATGCAATGTTTTCCTCGTGCTGTATTGCGATCTACACATGTTCTCAAAATGAAAGTTATATTACGGTCCTTCCAATAATTTTCTTACGTTGGTGCCAACTTTGCCAGTATGATTATTTAGTGCAATAAAATAGTGAACACAGGAGAGCATCTGAGTGTCTGGAACACCACGTGTGAGGCAGTGTGGTGTCCGATATGACTGGATGCCCAGACTGACAAGAAGCCGGAAAGCGACAGGCTACATCAGGGGAAGTCTGCGTCTTTGCACTTCATCGGTGCCGTGCTGTGTCACTAAAGCAGTACTCTATGGCAGTGTAGGTACAGTACTATTATTCTCCAGTCATCGTGTTTGCTAAAGAGAAATGCTTACGTTAATTTCTTCTTGGTTTATAGTGAGAGACAACGAGAATGTAGAGAGACTGTTAACAGGAGCAACTTTAGGAAGTACAACTTGATTCTTTCATTATATTTGGGCGCATAGTGTGGGGAGGGTATGTGTTTTGTTTTGTTTGCATGTCAGTACTTTTGCATCTCTGCTTTCAGCAACAATAAGGAAAAACTGTGAATGGAGATTAATCAGAATATTAAATATGACTGAAGATTCCTTCACTACTCGGATGCCTTTCATAGCTAAATATAATATACCCGTAGATACAAGAATGATAAAAATCAGCTATGTGTTCTGGCTGAATGGGTTAAAAAAAAAATGTTGGACCAATAAGGCTGACGTTTTGCCTCAGTCGTTATTTTCATGGCTTGAAACGATCTTTATTAAAATTATGTTCTTGCTAGTTGCAGGAAGTTTCCATCAACTTAGGCGAAAAAATGCGAACTGGAAGGATTAGATGTAGTCGTCGTTAAAATTTTCACTTTTAAGCTGGGCAAAAATGCCTGCCAGCAGCAAGAACAAACAACAGATCTGTGTGTTCGTAGTGCAGTGGGGAAGGGATCCTGATTTTTCCGGAAAAAAAAAAAAAAAAAAGACCACCGAAAGGAACAGATTAGATAGAAAGTCTTGATTAAAGCTGTATATTATCAGATCTGTAGGGCAGCAAATAAACTCCGTAGATTTTATCTTTATTGCAGCGTTTCGACTATCACCATTGTCATCATCACGCTATTAAATACAGTATACGCAAAGATATTCTAAACTACTAAGAACTGGCTTACAAAGAAAAACATTCACATGAAAAGGAATCTAACAACTAAATTAACTTATACGTCCTAAAGTAAACCAATTTCAGAATATTACCTTTTATAATAATATACAGGGTTCAAAGGGTGTAAAGAGACAACCACCTACACGCGGATAACATACAAATCATTCGTGAAATATAAAAAACAATCTTATGGGATATAGGGTAATACTAAATTTCTTGTGTCCCAAACAAATATTCAGAGGAAAGTAGGAATTAATTGCACAATTACTAAGTCGTAGTGATCACCAGACTGTAAATTTCAGTCATGGTAAGTGAGTTACAAAGAAAAACATTAATGCAGAATGGGATGTAACAGTCGGCTAAAGGAATATGTCAAAATGTGGACGGAAGACAAGTAAGTATTACCTTTTATATCACAAAAAATACTGAGTGTGTACGGGGACAGCTACCTTTGTACTGGTAACATGCCAGCCATCCTGAAAATATAAACCTAACTTAGAAGATTGTATTATATAAAAAAAAAAAAAAAAATCCATGAGATAAGCAAAGAGGAAATATTCAGTCAGTAAGGTGTGGTCCTCACCAGGCTTTAAATCTAAACTGTGAAAAGATAATCTAATTATATAACTGAGTCAAATTAATACGTTACAAAGCAGACATAAATTTAGGAAAATTACCTTTACAAGGTACAAAAGATGATTCCCGGGCATCTGCCTACATACGGATGGAGCATCAAACTTTACTGTAAATAAAAACCTACATTAGTAGAAGCAGAGCAATCTGTTTTAAAAAATCCAGACAAATACATAAAAAACCTATACTCACAATGACGTACAGTGAGGATTGTTTGCTAGCTAGTCAAGAGGAGGACTGGCATTGGAGAGTGAAGGTTTACAGTGTGTGTGTGTGTGTGTACCCTTTTGTTGTCCTGTCCCTGTTTCCGGGTCCTCCACCACCACAAATATTGTGGCGAAAGGCTTCATGAACTTTGTCCAGAAAACAGACAGAGGATTTAATGATGGAACAAGTCTACCCATACAAGGAAATGTTAGATGTTCTCAGTATATACTTCCATGTGTGGGTATGAATTTCCCCTTTAAACAGTTAATCAGGGTTAGAAATCAAGACAGAAAATAACAACAAATGCACCCACGATTAGACAGCAAAGCGATGGCGCTCCCGAACGTTGACCGTGGCCATTGAGTTTTGCCTCTGACTGATGTGCACCGAAATCGAATTACTTCTTCATTACCTGCAGTATTTGTGAGATACTTTGTTAACATAAATGCACAGATCCATTCATATAATCTGATTCCATCACAATAGCTACGCATTCCACGTTGCTATTATTATTGTGTTTTGTTTTAATATCAGTATAGCTTGCAGAGGTAACATCTGTCTATAGTCAGACGCCCTAATCCCATAAGGTGTTGCCACAAACAAATTTCCTCCATGTCGCCCTCTCCTCTGTCATTTGGATGCCCTCCCCCCAGTTTACACCCCACTCTGTCATATACTTTTCCACTCCATCTCTCTCATTCTCGGTCTCCCCCTTCCTCTCCCCCCCCCCACCTCATTCACACTCTCCTCGTTAGCCTCTCACTCTCCATCCTCTCCACGTGGCCAAATCACCTCATTTTCTCCAAACGCTTTCTACCACATCCACATCCACACCACAACATCCCTACAAATCCTCATTCGTCAGTCTGTCTCTCCATGTAACTTCACATGCTCTTCTTAAATAACCCATTTCCAGTGCTCTCACTTTTGATTCATGTCGTTCCAACAGGGTCCAAGTAACTCTTTCATATGTCAGAGTGGCGATCACAGTACAATCAGTAGCGACTTTTTTAATTTCCATGCTTATTTCACTATTTCTTATCACTGCTTTCAGTGAACTACAAGCTTTTCTTCTTTGCTGCATCCTTTCAAGCACTTCGTCCTCTAAACTTCCATTCTTAATCATCACATTACCCAAGTACTTAAATGCACTAGCCTTTACCATTTCCAACTGTGCATTCAGTGACTTCATTTCTCTCGAAGACCACAACTTTACTCTTCCCTACTGTACATTCACCTTTAGATTCCGTTTCTTACACACTCTCTAAAACTCACTCACCAAGCCTTGCATTCCCCTTTTATCTTCACTTAACAATACAGCATCATCCGTACTAGTGAATAATTATACCTGACATCCAGTCTTCCAGGACTTCACCTTCCTCTCAGGCCAATCTGTAAATTTTCCATGTCTGTTCGACTTCTGTCTCTCCCCATGCTTCACCATTTCATCACACGCTTCCTCAAATCTTGGGGCTTTCCACATTTTGATTTTCTACATTGTTTCCGTTTCTTCCATCCTACTGGTCTCTTCCTCTCTTCTCATCTCCTTCCTTCTCCTGGCCATTTCCCAGCCACTTATAACTGCTTTACTTTTGTTCTCTGTGTTTATTCCTTAACATGTTCTCTCCACTGCTCATTTTTTCTTCCTTCACTAGCAATCTACCAGTTTATCTTTCATTCCACTACCACCCTCTTTATCACTGTCTTACTTTCTCAACCTCCCTCCAGAGTTTCTTACATTCCCTCCACTTTACACTCAAAATCCTTTCAAATACCTCATCCACACTCTTCTTATTCACCCCACTCCTCTTCTCAGCTTCTAACTTTCTGTTTTGTCTTTCAGTTTCCTATGCCTCTACATCCCATCCATTCACTATATGTTATCTTCTCCTTGGCCACAGCTTGTCTCACCTGTTCATTCCACTATGCTGTTTCTTGCATCCCCTTTTGTCTTCTCTTCACCCCACACACCACCGCACATGCTGCACAGATTTCTTCTCTGAATTAACATGCAACAGGTAAATTCCTTTGCAGACGGAGGAATTTAATGAATACATTAAATCTAGGAGAATTTAATCTTTGAGCTTCAGTGTATAGCCAGAGACAGTACTTGACCTAACATTTCACTGATTCTACCTCACATAATTAGAGAAACATAACTTGCTGCCCTCAGTACAGGAATATTAGCTAGTAAGGGAAACTGGAGAATTGAAGGGTGAAGTAGTACTTGATGGGTGGGGTGAAAAAACAAAAGTACTTTGGCGAGATATTATATACGAGAGAGAAATGTGTAAAGGAAGTGCGCAGTACAGTGGCTCAAGGAAGTAAAGTGGTTAGTGGTATGATGGCCTTGGCACTGAGCAGAGGTTTGAGTACAGAGCCTGCAATAGGTGTGAATGAGGGTGTGTGCTGGTGACCACATTAGCATATGGCTGTGTATTTTCTTATGGCATGAAAAGGTATAAGCTGGAGTGATAGTCCTAGATGTTACAAAGTGTACGTTAAAAGTTGCAGAGACTCATGAAGAGAAAAAATGTTTCGCTCCTCCATCATTTTTTTTTTACAGTCTTGGCCTTCAGGTGCCTAGTTTCGTGCCGAGCCTGGCAAAGTGAACTGGGATGAAAAAAAAAAAAAAAAAAAAAAATCTGGAAATTGGATTTGGGCATGTGATTGGGGTGAAGGAGAGGGGTGGTCGTGAGAGGATGGGAGGAGAGAGCAGCGATGGAACGAGAAAGAGATGGATGGAATAAGATGGATTAGAGGGTGACAGAAAATGAGAAAGAGTTGTTGGAGAGGAGAAGAAAGGTGACGATGGTTGAAGGGAAAGAAAAAAGTTAGAAGGAAACACAGAAATGTGTGTATGAGAAAGAAAAGTAGGAAGAGAAAATGAAGGAGTGAAAGAGAAAATTAATATGGAGAGATGAAAGGAGTGAGGAAAGAAGAGAGGAAAATATGGAAATGAAGAAAGAGGAAGTCAGTGGAGAACGAATAGAAACAGGAAGGAAAGATAAGAGGAACGGGGAGAGAAAGGAAGGAGGGTAAGGTAAAGAAAAGAAGGAATGGATGGTAACTGTGACTGAAAACCTAAAAGTACGAGATGAAGGGGGGTTAACTGGAGGAAGGGTGGGAGAAAAATGGAGAGACGGAAGGACGAATGAAAAGAGAGAGAGAGAGAGAGAGAGAGAGAGAGAGAGAGAGAGAGAGAGAGAGAGAGAGAGACAGACAGACAGACAGACAGACAGACAGAGACAGAGACAGACAGACAGACAGACAGAGAGAGAGAGAGAGACAGAGACAGACAGACAGACAGATATGATTAAGTTTTCCATTTCACCGCCATCGATTAAACATTATCACTGTCTCTTTTACCAGGCCATGGAGAACGGTGGTGCACTGGAGACTAACACTTCATTAAGCATCACACCTTGTTCCTTGTAGGGTTGGTTTCACTATTGTTTTTAACGTTTATGATCAGGATAATTACTGCCTTCTCTCCCAACTAACATCAGACGATTTTATTCATCTGTGAGGGAGACAAAGGAGCCTGATAGTGTTAATATTATTGCTACAAAAGACCTTCTGCTCGAGAAAGCTCTGATATTCCATGCAAGCTGCTGCCAGACGATTTCAGTAACCTGCGAGTAATCATAGAAGCCTGAGAGTGTCAGTGTTCCATTACTTGCCACAGTTTATAAGTTTTACCATGTAATTATTCATTTTGGTCCTGGTCGCTTCAAAAAGACGTCTGGTGGAAGAGTAATAGGGTCTGTGACGGCCGTGGTCTGCGTTCATGCGTTTAGCGCCTCGAGTCATGCATGTACAGTATCTTAAGGCTTTTTATTTTAATATATCATAAATATCGTCCCTATCATGGTCGTCATCATTATTATAGTCATCATCCAGACCTCTCTTCCCACCTAAGGCTGGGGTGAAATACTGTCCATGTACAAGGCTGTCCAACTGAGTGGGCCACCTTTCCATTCATTCGTTATTCAGGCCCGTGGAGTCCTGACTCCAGCTCAAAGGCATAGGAATCCACATACTGGCACTTCATACCACAAACAGTAATTATAGAGACCATCCAATACGCATTTCATACCACTTATCATAATGTACTGGTTGATGGTCAATTTTTTTTTTTTTTTTAAGTAAGCAATTTATTACGGTGATAAATGTGCTGAATTATCCTATGATATAGTTAATTTGACAAACCTAAGTAAAAATATGGATATATAATCCCTTAAATATATATACAATGACTATTCCCAACCCTCTAACTATCGCCCACTTGATTTAACATTCTGCGTATCGAAAGTTTTCTAGTCTATTCTTAACAGAAAAAATTTTAAAGCATCTTTCCAATCACAACCTTCTTTCTGATCGTCAGTATGGGTTCCGTCAGGGACGCTCCACTGGCGATCTTCTCACCTACCTTTCAGACTCCTGGTCATCCTCCTTTCCGGACTTTGGTGAAAGCTCTGCCATAGCATTTGACATCTCAAAGACTTTCGATCGAGTCTGGCATAAATCTTTAATTTCCAACCTCCTCTTTTACGGTTTCAATTCTTCTATCTGCGCCTTCATCTATAGCTTCCTTTCTGGTCATTCAGTAGCTGCTGTTGTAGACAGCCACCATTCTTCGCCTAGATCTATCAATAGTAGTGTTCCTCAGGGCTCTGTCCTATCACCAACTCTCTTCCTTTTACTCATCAATGACCTAAACTGTACATCAAATCCCTGTCCACCCATACGATGATGATTCCACCCTTCACCTTTCCATTCGGTTCCCAAAACGTCCATCTCAGCAGTTACTTCAACAAACAAGGGATGAGGCTATGGCACACCTTATGTCTGACTTGGCTCGTATCTCTGACTGGGGTAAAAGAAATCTTGTTTTAATGCATCAAAGACTCATTTCTTACACCTGTCAACCCGACAAAATCTTCCACAGGAGTACCCACTAATGTTTGATAATATCCAGCTCAGTTCTGCATCAGCCATAACCCAAGGTGTTCCGTCGACATATGGGTACATCGCAACGTTTTTTCACAGCTAGACTTGTCGACGTACTGGTACGTTGTGCAATTGCAAGGTTCATAATTTTCACAATTTTCAAATCTTGCGCTTGATTTTTGGTACATAGGGTTGGGAGACCTTCCCCTACCTGCCACCAGGCGACGACACTCAGCGACCCCGCACGACCCGCGCTCACCCTCGTCTCGGTCACTCACCTGTTAGCGGTGACCCAAGTCAGACATGGCGCACAGAGGTCTCTCAGATGAGCAAACTCAAGCGGCCCTGGATGCCCTCACAGGCAACAGTGATTTGCCTCTCGATGACGAAGTGGCAGATATGAATTATGTCCAACCAGAGGAGGAGGAAAGTAGCAGCAGTGATGAGGAGGTCCCATCTCCGAGGAAGCGGAACTACATCACATATCGTGCCACTAGAGAGGGCCAGCCTGCACCAAAACATCATGCAATCACCTCTCTGCAGCCTCTACATGATGTGGAGCCCGAAACCAAGGACGAGGACGAGGACGAGGATGGAGCCATGAGTTGTGCTGTCACGTGGTACGGCCGCGAGATCATCACTCACCACGGCCCCAAGCGGACAGCATGTCGTTCTATCAGGTATGGGCCTAGTGTTTTATTTGGGGAGGGCGGAAGTGGCGTGGAGGGAGTGGAGCATGAAAATTGAAAGTGTAAGGGCAGTAACTGAAAGGGAGAGTGGCAGGAGTGAGTCATTGCTCTCACGTGGTGGTGCGAGGGAGCGGAGAGTATCACGTGGGGCAGCGAGGGTATGTGGTGAATTGCATGGTGTGGTGATGGAGTGGGGAGGTGAGGAGGAGCCCCTCCCCAGCACATCTTATGCTCCCCGATATTCCAGGACTTCCTCCTCACAGCCCCCTGATGTTCCCCAAGGCCGTAAGGGTAAGGGAAGAGGGAAGGGTAAAGGCTGAGGGAAGAGGAGTGCGAGTGAGGAAGCCCTCCACACTCCTCCTCCCCAATCTTCCCCACCAGCATCTCCTCCCCACCCCGACAAAAGCAACGATGGGAACGATGGGGGCGAGGGTAATGTGAGCTGGAATTGGAAAGATGGCAGTGATTTCTCTCCCATCATTCACCCCTTCACTGAGCAGGGGCGCACTGGCTGAACATCTCCTGGGATTCACCATGGCTCCACCAGGCTGGATTTTTTCCACCTGTTCTTTGGTGAGGGTTTTGGGGAGCAGATTTTGGGACAAACCAACCGTTTTGCTAGCAGCCAGCACCGTGAGAGTGAACGACTGGGCACAAGGAGCAGGTATTCGATCATTTACGATTACCCTGTCTCCCTGGCAGAGATGTTTGTATTTTTTGCCCTGGTACTTTTGATGGGTTTTTACGTAAAAACAGAATTCTATCATACTGGACTATGGACCTTCTCATGCAGACACCTACATTTGGCAAGATCATGAACCAAAATCGGTTTCAGCAAATTCTAAGCCGCCTCTGCTTTTACGATGCTGATGATCCTGCCAATGCAAATGACATTGATAAGATGAGGCGAATTAGGTTGGTTTTTGATCACCTATGGCAAACATTCCATTCCTCATTTTATCTCTATAGAGACCTTGTCATAAACGAGAGTCTTGTGTTGTGGAGAGGCAATATTTCTTTTTGCCAGTATATACCTAGCAAAAGGCACCGTTTTGGGTTCAAGATCTTTGTTATGTGTGACTGTAGGACTGCTTATGTGCAAGACATAGTCTTGTACACCAGTGCACAGACAGACATAATAGAAGATTGGAGTATTGGACTGTCTGGAGCAGTGGTAAAGACAATGATTGAAGAGTACCTTCATCGTGGTCACGTCCTCTACCTGGATAACTGGTACACTAGCCCTCTTCTCGCTCGTTATCTACACCTGCATGACATGGGACTCTGCGGTACCGTCAAGATGAACCAGCGTCACATGGTCAAGGTGGGGCGGAAACTAGACAGAAATGAGGTGGTCTTCTTCAAGGCTAACAACATCCTAGCTACAATGTGGAACCACAACAGAGAAGTCTGCCTCTTGTCCACGGTTCACCGCCCATTGGTGCACCGTACAGAGTCCGTGGATTACTGCAGCAAGAGGAGGCGCCGCATCTGGAAACCTGAGTGTGTACTGGATTATAACAGCAACACGCAGCAAGTGGACCAGTCTGACTCCATGATATCCACTGTCGAGTGTGCCAGGACACGATGAAGCGGTACAAGAAGCTCTTCTTTCACCTGCTCGATATAACTGCCCTCAATTGCCACCACCTGTACGCCATGACAGCAGGAGTGCAGGAAACCTTTGAAGGGTTTGTGACAGAGCTTGGCCATGAGATCATAGCCCAGTATGCGGTCGAGAGGACCCAACAATGCACACGCACTGCCCCTACCCCCCAAACTCCCCTGAGAATTTCCGCCACTCCTATAACTCCCTAGCCAAATAGACCTAGGCTCCAACGCAGGTGTCATGTGTGTGGTTAGTCCCGTGTGAGACCCACCACTCAGAGAAAAGACACCCGCTATGAGTGCGTTGAGTGTAACTTGGATCTCTGCATTCACCCTTGCTTCAGGGAATATCACACCTTGATGCACTACTAATATGGTGTGAATGCGATGTGACGCTCATAGTCAGGAAAATATGCGACATACAGACGCTCAGTGTAATTATAAGGCCCGTAATTATGTAAATAGTAGTATAAAGTGGAAATGGGTGTAATGTAAGTGGAAAATTATTATGTAAGTGCATAAATATATTCTAAATCGAAACATTCCTAGCGAGAGTGTAAAGATGCGATATTCTGACGCTCAGTGTAATAAATAAGGCCCGTAAATATGTTGTAGTATAAAGTGGAAACGGGTGTAATGTAAGTGGAATATTATAATGTAAGTGCATAAATATATTCTAAGTCGAAACATTCCTAGCGAGTGTTTAGAGATGCGATATTCTGACGCTCAGTGTAATAAATAAGGCCCGTAAATATGTAAATAGTAGTATAAAGTGGAAACGGGTGTAATGTAAATGGGGAAGTATACTGGAAGTGAAGAAATAAAATATAAGTGGAAACACAAGTGGTAGTGAGTGTGCTTGCTATGTGAATATGCGCTAGCATTGCGCTAAATATCCTCGTAAGGAATGTAAATAGGTGAAAGCTATTACACTGGTTGAAAAATAGTATAATGTCATGGAAACAATAATATGAAAGTAAAACAAAAAATTATGTATGTTGAGAGAAGAGTCATAGCGAGTGCGCTGAGTAGGCAAATATGCGCAATCATTATGCTAAATATCATCGTAATGAATGTAAACAGCTGAAAACATTTACATACAGTCAAAAATGGTAAAATGTCATTGAAACAGCATTATGCAAGTAGAAAAAATATGTTTCCTGAAACAAGAAACTTAGCAGCTACCGTGTAACCAATGTGACCAAAATCGCTATGCTCACACAATGGAACAATGCGTATTTTTCCTATATATCTCATTGAAAACCATTATATTGTTGTTGTGATTGTTTATTAGTTCCAAATCAATAAATGTAGACGTGTTCTTTGTTGTTTCTCCCAAAATTACCTACCATAGAAAACGTGAGAGCCTGACACGTCAGTGACAGAACACGATACATAAAGTGACCAGATTTACTGGAGCTAAAAGCGGGACATTGTCATATATATATATATATATATATATATATATATATATATATATATATATATATATATATATATATATCATCCGTGGTGCAGTGGTAGAGTGTGCGTTTCATACACGGGTGAACCAGGGTTCGCACCCCGCCAGGGTAATAAACTTTGGGAGTGTTCACCCGGCCACGTACTGCATTGGCGGACACAAGGGGTGCTGTGGTTGAACCAGTGTCGCTTACTATAAAGTATGCTTGCACCCAATCGGCTTGCATGGGCCGATTACACTTGGTTCACAGACTACACACACATCCAAAGCCACTCCAACACTACAATTACACTTACAAGCACTTCTCACCCTACATACAATCTCTACCAGACAGCCTAAGCCACTTGGTAGAGATACATTGACTGTATTGTCCCCACTTCGGTAGGGATAGGCCGGTCCTGCAGTGGACACTCAAATGGCTGATGATGATGATGATATGCAGCGCTGCACCTCACCCAGAGGCTGCTAATCAAACACTAACGTCTTAGACAAACTCCGTACATACCGTATGGTACGGTGAATGGCCGACCAAAATTGTCAGTTAGTGAGTATAACAGATTCTATATTAACAGATCTGTATTTCATTTGGTTTGGATTATGCATAATTTTAATAATTCATCATAGTTTCATAAAAGAAGGTCATCTTATATCTAATGTAATATTAATTTTCTAAAAGCAGGACACGTAAGATAAATTGTTAAAAAAGCGGGACATTTTTAGTCGCAATTAAATAAGCGGGACAGACGTCAAGAAACCGGGACTGTCCTACCTAAAAGCAGGACTCTGGTCACCTTACGATACATGATGCGGGGAAGCTCACCTGTTCTGACCACTAATGGACCCCGGGAAGCCCTCGCTTTGTGATTTTCCTTTGTTTCTCAACAAAAGCGGATGTTTTAGCCAAAAAAAAAAAAAAAAAATCCAAAATAGCTCGGGATTGAGGGGTATCGAAGGGGGGAAATCGGTCGGGACGAGACGGGTTAAACATACCTGGGGCTTCATTCTCTCGGGATTTATCTTGGAAATATCATATTACATCCCTTGTAAAATCTGCTTCCAAGAGATTAGGTGTGCTAAGCTGACTCCGTACCTTCTTTACCCCTGCACAGTTGTTGACTTTATACACGGGTTTTATTCGTCCCTGTGTACAGTACAACTCTCATGTGTGGGGAGGCTCCATACATATAGCTCTTCTCAATAGGGTGGAGTGAAAGGCTTTTCGTCTCATTAATTACTCTCCTCTTACTGGCTCCCGCACTGTTGCATCTTTATCTCTTTTCTATCGCTACCTCAATGGTCGCTGCTCCTCTGAACCTAAGTCTACTAATACCAAGTCGGTTCACTTTCCCTCAGTGCGCAGGGAGGCGTGGCTTGTGTGTGACGTCAGGCGGATTAAGTAACAGAAAATGTATAAAAGGGCAGACTCAAATTAAACATTTATAATAAGGGAAAACGAAGAAGGGGAAGAAATGTGGACTCGTTTAACCGTATAACATTGCAGTAGGTTCCCTCACACCGCTACGCCTTCCTTCACACATTTCAGTCCCTTCCCTCACTTCAGACTGAAAATGTGTCATGATCTGGAGAGTGCCGCATACATCCACTCACCACCACGGTCAGGCGTCAACTGAACTTGGGTTTCGTGCAACCTGACGTCACTCCGATGTTCCGCCCCCTGCGCCACCTTGGACCCGTTTTAGATGGAAGTGATCCGACTTGGTATTAGTAGACTTAGTTCTGAACTGTCTACTTGCATCCCTCGACCTCTACGATGGGCATGTAGCACCCTTCTAGCGACGAACTCTCATCCCTTTTCTGTTCAGCTCTCTAATGCAGTAGTTAACAATTACTCCCAGTCCTTCATTTATGCAGCAGGTCAACTCTGGAACTATCTCCCTGTCTGTATTTCCTACTTCCTATGATCTCCAGGCTTTCAAACGCAATGTGTCCAGGCATCTGGAAATGAACGGATCTTGAATTTGGCTCTCTGTTTTTTTTTTGTTTTTTGTTTTTTTCTTGGAAGGAACAGTTTGCGGGCTCCCGGCCTTTGGTTCCTTCTTCCTTGCATGATAAAATGTTTTGAGGACTATGTCTTCTTTATTACTGATATTACAACGAGCCTTGTGCGGGCTTTGTTATATATTGTACACACTGATTTCTAGAAATGTCTAAAGAACCTGACTATGCTTAGAAACTAAAGAAGGTCCATTCGTCAGAACTGGTGGTTTAATCTTGCAGAATTTGATGGCATATACACCGGTTTTTACATTCATCATATTCAAAACAACATGTTTAGACCATTATTGCATTGTTCAGCATATATTGTGACCACTAGATGATTTTAGTGTTCAATTAGGAGAGCCTCTTACAGAAAACGTGCAAAAATGTACAAAGCTTAAACAGCTGTAAAAAAGGACAATATCGTTTCAAAGCAAACCACTGAGGCAGCTAAAAAAAAAAAAAAAAAAAAAAAAAAGTTAAAACCACCATATCAGATTGCCTGCATTATACGTATTATGATATTCTTGGGTGTCAAAATTCATCTCTTGTTATTTCTGGGAATGTTATCCTTTCCATAGAGTACAAGAAAATCATGGCTTGTATGGGAGATATTCTGTGTGTGTGTGTGTGTGTGTGTGTGTAGTACTTGTTAATAGTAATAAGGATGGTTCTCTTTCTCTCTCTCCTCTCTCTCTCTCTCTCTCTTGACATTTCATATCACATATTACATTTTTTCTCGTTTTTTCCGCTCGACATTCCCTTCTCTTCAACTCCCTCATTCTCTCTTCTTCTTCCCTTCCATATTAAAGTGGCATTAATACCCTTGTAGGTGGGAGTGTGTCGCCCGATACGTATACTAATGAATAATTTTAGTGTCAGTAACGATATGAAAAGTACTAACTCTAAGTGATTTTTTCCTACCATTTAGCCACTCACTTTCCTGTAATCATTTTACATCAGTTTGGTCTAGATTTTCACTCCTTTGTTACTTATTACACGTACAGTTATAAGAAAAACTATCGTTACCCTTCAGAGCTATGCATTATGACACAACGACGAAAGTGTTGTGGAATGACGGGACAGGAAAGTTTGTACCGCAAACCGGTCATGTCGGTTATGTGAGACAGAGATATTAGAATTTTGCTAGAGGTAATGAAAGCTAATTAGACAGTTTGGCCTCTGTGCATAGAGACAATACGTTTTATTATTCGGCACCGAATTCATTAAATAAAAATGTACCAGAATGGTGCATAGTCGGCAACACAAATGCAGACGGGCACTGAGTATGTGCACCCATGCCAGACATGATAATAATTCAGCCGATACAAGCCAAGTTAGTAAATTTCGGTGAAATAATGTTATGTATTGCTTGCTACATATAATAAATGCAGAGCAATTATAGCCCCTCGTTCACTCTGTGACGTCTCCATAATGCATAACATGGATACAACACATCCCATCCACATTAACTCTGAAGCATCCATATGAAGCATTTAACCACCCATCTAAAGCAAACAAATGAACTCGTGCACCCCTGCTAGACTACCAAACAAAAAAAAAAACAAAAAAAAAAAAGTCGATGCCTATAGATTTAATACCCTTCAAAATAATTTATTTGTTGTATTCTATGGATAATAAGTGTTGAATAATCGGAAAATAGTAAACGTGCCAAGTTTCATTATTAATCCCTGGCGAGGCACGTAGGGCAACGCAAACACGTCCTATATATTTCCCCGCCATATGGTTCATTCTTGCTCATTATTCCAACTTTTGTAATGGGACTGTGATATGGCAACACTAGATAGGGGATGGGAGAACAGCAAGGACCCGCCCACATAGCCCAGCTAACGTTCGTTTTGCATCGAAGATTCCTGGGGGTAATGATAGTTTTTCTTATGACTACAGTCGTAGCCATAAATAATCACCTGTCCTCCAGTACCCCGTGCCTCAGGCCGCCTCCTTTATGCGCGGCAAGTCACAGTGGAGCAAGAGAGGGAGAGGCCAGAGAGAGAAGGGAAGGTGGTTGGGGGGAAGAGTGATGGTGTGGGGGTGGACTGAAGGAGGGAAGGTAGGGGATGGAGAATGAATACGAAGTGGTGGTCACAGTATTTTGTCTATTTTCTTTCATTCAGGGCATGATATAAAGGAGTTAATATTCGGTAGATAAAGCTGCATTACATCTTGTATACCGGTATCAGATAACAAGCTTTAGACTGGTGGAGACATCATGAGCTGGCTCGTGAGGGAAATATACTGACGTGTCAAATCAAATATTACTGGGGAGCCAGATATTTGTTTATCCGTATATTTTGACTTCGGACGCAGAATGGAATCTGGGTGGCATTGACTTCGTAACGCTTAAGAAACGTCCTTTATGCTACCATGTAATTAATTTTGGAACTAAATGTCATATGCAAACTTTGGTATACATTCCCTCTATACATTCACCATCATGTCAACTATTTTATGGCATCTCTTTATGAAAAGGCTACTTAAGATAACTGTGCATAAAAACTAAATAAATTTGATGTCTGTTCACATGGGTGATATTATTACGATTTCTCATAAAATGCTAGAAGGAAAATAAAACAAAATCCTACCCAAACTCCCAGAATAAATCTGTCAAAGTTTACCGACATTAGTAAAACCAAACGAACAAGGAAAGCCTTAGTAAGTAGTCCAGTGGCCTCCTGCCTCTTAATAACCGTTTACAGTCTTCGCGACACCTAGGAAACAATGTTGTTGATGGTTAGCTGCTTTCGTCTGAACAGCTCCCGCTCGTCCATGGTGTGCTGGAGGAGGGCCCGTGTCCTCTCGTTCTCTGGCTCCCACGCGTTGACAATCTGGGCCCACACAGTCTTGATGGCTCTGATTGATCTATCATGTCAGTATATTTCTTACTGATATCTTCACCTATCTAAAGCTTGTTATCTGACGCCGCTATACAAGATGCAATGCAGCATTATCTAACGAATATTAACTCTTTATATCATGCCCTGAATGCAAGAAAATAGACAAATAATGTGACCACCAACCACTTCGTATTTCATTCTTCCTCCACTATCTCCCCTCCCTCACTCCACTCTCGCACCATCAATCGTCCCACACCCATCTTCCTTTCTTTCTCTGGCCCCTCCCTCTCAGCTCCACTTCCTCCACTGTGACTTGCCGTGCATAAAGGAGCCAGCCTGAGGCACGGGGTACCTGATGATAGGTGATTATTTATGTCCACGACTGTACATCTGGGGCAAACTAAGATAGTACTAAAACCCTTCTTCCTTTTCAAAGTAATTTTTCGTGAGACTAGCATTATTTTCTTAGAGCTATACCGACTACGAAGAGGTTAATGGTGCCAATATTTAAGACTCCCAGGCTGCAAAGGATCATTCTCAGCTAAATAAAATAATCTGGTCATAGGTGAAGTTTATTGCTACAGCGGCAATTTTAGTCAGGTTCAAGTACAAATGGCATTATCACCTCCGTTAGTACGCTTGCTATAATTTGTAATAATATTTCCTTTTTTGTACAATCGTTATTGATACTGTTCTGCATACTACCTGAGTAACAACTTTTGATATTTTACCTCCATACTTTTTTCTTACTCCCTTTCTCACACTTTTTCGGTTTCCTTCATTATGATCTTCGATACTTTCCTTGTTACTCTCCTTGTCATATCATCGTTATTACCTTGGTCATAACCTGCGATACTTATTATCATACTCAGTTTGTCAGACCCTTGTTGCCTTGCATTTACTACCGTCATTACCATTAATACTTACCTTATAACTTCATTTGTCATACTCTTCTTAACTAGACTTAACTTCCGTCATTACCTTCGATAAGTTCTTTGATATTCCATTTGTCATACTCTCGTCACCTTGCCTTAACTACCGTTATTACCTTAGCTATATGATTCTTATTCCCTTTGTCATCCCCTCTGTATTCACACACACCACAAAGCCAGCCAGAAAGCAGGGCGTGTGTGCTGGGCAATCCCCAGGCCCTGTCTTCCCTCTTACTTATTTTTTAAGTTAGCCCACATCCCACTGACCGGGCCAATGTATGGCCCGGCCTGCACTATAGGTGCAGAAAATCTTTAAAGGAACGAACGAACCCTCTGTATTACTCTGGGCAATGAAAGGAGTGGGGATCCCACAGTAGTTTATTTCAACCGTAAGGACCCGTAAAATACAATTAAATATCGATTCTCGTGGATCACATGGTTTTCACGTGGTTATTAGATTGTCAGGTCAGCCATAAAATACAATTTATCCATTCGTATTATTATTTTAATATGAATTAACTTACTTGTCTTAGTGGTACAGTCCACATAATATTTAAAACATTGTCATTCTAATATGATTAATGTCAATATTTAGCTTACCATTATACAAGTGTCTACAATATATTTAAACCTTCGACTTTATTCAAGCTAACACCAAGGAAACAAGAGAGCAATTCATGGTTAAATCAACACAGCGCAGGAGAAAAAAAATAATATAATGAACCATCGATCCTTTATTGATGCTGAACTCCAGTAATATTCCAGCTTTCACAAACCATACCCATCCCGTAATAAACACAATACATAATTATTGCATACCAGTATACAATACTTATCATCAGTTTATAAAGTTTAACAATGCCTGCACCTGAAGAAGCCTCTGTACACTGTGAACACATACCTTCTGCTGAGTGGTAAACTAATTACCCACACAACAGAATGAGCTTAAGACAGAATGGCTCTGAATATCGTAGAGTGACATCATTTAAATACACGTCAGCAGTTCTATAACAATGCATTACATAGTACAGGCATATTTACACATTCCGTCTTGTTATTACGTATGTACGTCACATCTCATAATCATATATTTATATAAAGTACATGCATTCATTAATATAAATCCAAGCGATTTCAAAATCCTTTGCGCATATCAATGTTCATGAATTTTCACGCGTCCGTTCTCATTAAATTTATATAGAAACACATGATAAATAATATCCTTAGTCTTAATTTAGGATACACCCTCGTTACCTTCCATAGTTTCTTTGTTACTCCCTTTGTCATAACATCGTTACCGTGCGTTTACTACCGCCATTACCTTCGATACTTTCTTTGCCAGTACATTTGTCATAACCTCGTTACTGTGCCCATACTATTTCCATTATCTTTAATACTTTCTTTTTTCTCTCTTTGTCATACCCTTGTTACCTTGTTTTACTATCATCATCAACTTGGATGCTTACTTTGTTTCACCATTTGACATACCCTCTTTACCTAGCCTTTGATACTTCATTTGTCAGTCCATTTGCCATACCCTTGTTACCTTCTCTTTTCTATGAACATTGCTTTCCACATTTTCTTTGTTGCATTACTTCTCTTATCATCGTTACCGTGCCTTACCTTCCGTCCTTACCTTCCATACTCTCTATGGTACTCCCTGTATTCTAACCCGTTTACCTTGAATTCACTAATACATTTATCTTAGATGCTTTCTTTGTTATTCCCATTGTAATGCCCACATTACCTTTCCTTTGCTACACTCATTAGCTTCGGTACTTTCTTTGCTACTTCCTTGGTAATACACTTATCAGTTAACTTTTCCTACCTTCATTTCCTTCAAATTTTTCTTTCCTACTCCGTTTGTCATCACCTCATTATCTTGCCTTTAGTAATGTCATTACTAGCTATGCTTTCTTTGTTACTCGCGTCGTCATATCCCATTACCCTGTTTATACTACCGGCATTGCCTTCGACACTTTGTTACTTCCTTTACCATACCCTTGTTACCTTGCCTTTACTACAGGCATTATCCTAAAACAGTTGTTTGTTACGCCCTTTGTCATACCATTGTTACCTTGCCTTGAATACCAGCATTATATTCTATGCTGTGTTTCACCATTTCTCATAAAATCGTTACCGTAACTTTCCCTCCCTCATTACCCTCGATAGCTGTATGTTACTTCCTTTGTTATACGTACATTTCAGGCTTTTACTACCGACAGTACTTTTGATGCTTTATTTGTTGCTCCCTTTGCTATACCATCGTTACCTTTTCTGTACCAGTCATTACTTTTTTGTTACTCCCTATGTCATCTTGCTATCTTGCCTTTGATACCGGGATTAACTTCTATACTTTGTAACTCTCTTTTTCATTTCCTAGTTACCAACCCTTTACTGTACTACCAACATTACGTCCGATACGTTGTTGTTGCACCACAGGGCCGTGTCCAGGAATATTTGAAAGGGAGGGGGGGTTAAAAAAATATTCATAACATAGTTTATTCACAATTTTTCATTTATTCACTCATTCATCATCTAATCCTGTTTTGCCCCATGTGAAGCGTAGGAGCCCGGGGCTAGGCAAGTTGGTCATGACATTTAAGATGAGATTGACCAGCCTCATTCATCCCTGAGTGGCATTACTTAAGCTATAAACCCCAGCCTCCTTGGATGTAAACCTGCACAGGCTCAATCCTACTGGAGCGCCTTAATTACCCACTTAACTAAGTAACGCAATACGGTAAACTTAGGTACTGTAACTGACTATAGTACTGAAAGGGTACAAACTCAGGGTAATTTATGTACTGAACTCTACGGAACCTTGGAACTGAAAGCAATGTGGCTATCAAAGGATAGAGCACCTTGGAAGTTAGGGCAATTCAGAAAAGTTGAGTCTTTTTAACTCTTTTCCTATTATTTTTCTATCTCGTAACATTTTTTACAGGATTTAATTAATTTAATGAGTTGCATTTTCAGTATTATTTTCATTCGAATTTTTCATTCTTTTCAAATGGGGGGATGAACCCCTCCCCCCGTGTGCTCAGCCCCGCATTGCACCGTATGTCATACCCTCGTTACTATGCCTCTTCTTCAATAGTTACCCTCTTTGTTACTTCCTTTGTCACACCCTCGTTACCTTGCTTTTTCTACCGCCATTACCTCCGATACTTATTTCGTTACTCCTTCCGTCATACTCTCGCTACGTTGCCTCAGCTATCGTTATTACCTTCACTACCTCCTTTATTTCTCTCATTATCATATCATCGTTACCTTTCCTTTACTACCGCAGTTCCCTTAAATTTTTTCTTTGTTACTCCCTTTTTCGTGCCCTAGATGCCTTGTTTTTACTACCATCATTATCTTCAATGTTTTCTTTGTTATTGTTTTTGTCATACCCTCGCCAAGTTGCCTTTACTGCCGCAGTTGTCTTCTATATTTTCAGTCTTGCCCTTTTCGCCACCTGGTTTTATTACTGGTATTACTTCAATGCTGTGCTTGTTACTCCCTTTTTCGTACTTCATTAGCATGCCATTATTATAGACATTACCCTTGTTACTCTCTTTGCCATACAGTCGTTACCCTGCGTTTACCACCGTCATTACCTTTAGTGCTTAGGTATTCCCTTATCCCTTACCCTCGTAACATTAACTATTGCTATTACCTTAGTTTTTTTCCTTTCTTGGTTTCTTTGTCGTACCTTCGTTACCTGACATTTACTCTCCTTATTACCTTCAGTTTATACTTTGTTTCACTCATTGTCATACTCTTGTTACCTTTACTTAACTGCCGTTATTATCTTCGATACTTTGTTTGGGACTCCTTTTTTAATACCCTTGTTACACTGATTTATTACCAACATTACCTTAAATACTTTCTATGCCATTCAATTTGCTCGTTGCCGTGCCTTTCCTGCCATCATTACCTTTGATTTTATCTATGTGATTCTCGTTGTCAGGCCTGCGTTACCTTGCCTTTACTACCTACAGTACCTTTAATGCTTTCTATGTTACTCCCTTTGCATTACTTTTGTAACCTTGCCATTACTACGGTCATTATCTCCGACACTTTTTTTTTCTTCGTCATAACATAGTTATCTAATTTTTACAACAAACATTTCCCTTGATAATTTGTTATTCCCTTTGTCATTCAACCGTTACCTTGCCTTAAATACTGTAATCACTTTCACTACTTTCTGTGCTACTCTCTTTACCATACCATCGATACTTTTCATTTTCTACCGTCATTACCTTCAAGTTTCTCTTTCTTGCTACCTTTGTCATACCCTAGTCACCTTGTCTTTATTACTATCATTACATTTTAGTATTTTTTTTCCTCCTTTTCTCATGCTCCGTATTGGGCATTTACTATCGCCTTATCCTCATTACCTTGTCCTAACTACGGCCATGACATCCAATACTTTTTTTTTTTTTAAACTCTGTCATGCCATCGGTACCATGCTTTTACTACCATCATTACCTTCGGTACTTTCTTTATCACTGTTTTTGACATGCCCTCATTCAGTTGCATCACTACCGTCGTTACCTTCGATATTTATCTAACTCCCTTTGTCATACCCTTGTTACCTTGTCGTCACTGCTGTTAATACCAGCGATCCTTTCTTTGTTACTCCCTTTGTTTTACCCTCCTAAACCTTGCCTTAACTGCAGTCGTTGCCTTAGACATTTTCTTTGCAATTCCATGTTTCATAACCTTGTAATTGTGTCGTTGCTACCCTCATTACCCTCGATACACTTTTCGTTTCTCTCCTCATCATACCATTGCTACCTTGCATTACTATTCTTGCCTTCGACGTTTTCTTTGTTACTCACTCTGTCATACTGACGTTGCCTTGTCTCGACTAATGTCATTATTTTCAGTGCTTTCTACTGTATGTTATTTTTTTATGTTCTTTGTATTTACTTCCTTTGTTGTATCTTCATTAACCTGACTTTGCTATCGTCCTAGCCTTCGCTACTTAAGTACTCCCTTTTTCATAGTTATTTTCATGCCATGCTTTTTTTTTTTTTTTTTTTTTTTTTTTTTTTTACACCCTTCTTAACCTGCCTGTATTACGGTCGTTATCTTCCATTCTTTCTTTGTTCCTTCCTTTGAAATACCCTGATTACCTTGCCCTTACTACCCTCATTACCTTCGACGATCTCTTTGTTACTCCCTTTGTCATACCTTCATTACCTTGACTTTACTACCGTCATTACTTTCGATGTTTTCTTTGTTAATCCTTCTGCCATATTGACGTCATCATGTCTTTACTTCTGTCATAATTTTCAGTGCTTTCTATGTTACTGTCTTTGACATACACACGTTACCTTACCCCTATTACTATCATTACCTGTGACACTTTGTTACTCCGCTTGTCATATCATCATTAAGCGGCCTTTACCACTATCATGTTTTTCGGTATTTCCTTTGTTACTTCCTTTGTATCACCCTTGCTACGTTTACTACCGTCCATACCTTATCTTCGATGCTTACATTGTTACCTCTTTTATCATACCCTCGTTACCTTGCATTCCCCACCATCATTACTCTCGATGTTCTCCTTGATAGTCTCTTTGTCATACCTTCGATAAGTTGCCTTTAATACCGTCATTTCCTCTGATATTTTCTGTTACTCCCCTTGTCATACCCTCATTTCCTTCTATTTACTACTGTCATTACCATCGATTCTTTCTTTGTTACTCCCTTTGTCAAACTATGTTACCCTTCCTTTACTACCGACGGTACCTTCGATACCTACTTCGTTACTCACTTTGTCGTTCCCCCGTTACCTTACCTTTAATGACTTCAATATTTTCGTTACTTTGTTCCTTCCTTTGTCTTACCCTTATTTTCTTGCCTTTATTACCCTCATTATCTTCGATTATTTCTGTTACTCCTTTTTTCATAATCTTACCATGCCATTACAAATAACATTACCTTCGATACTTTCTTAGTTACTCCCATCGTCATACCCTCGTTACCGTGATTTACTTACCAACAACACCTTCAATATTTTCATTGTTACTCCCACTGTCATTCTTTTGTTACCGGGCATTTACTCTCATCATCATCTTCGATAGTTTATGTTACTCTTCTCTTCACACCTTAGTTGCCTTACCTTCGCGACCAATATTACCTTGGATACTTTATTTCTCTTAATACCATAATTTTGTTACTGTGAGATAACTACTTTCTTTTCCTTCAACTCTTTCTTGATACTCTCTTTGTCATACCTCGTCACCTTGCTTTTACTACCGTTATTACCTCGATATTTACTCTGTTCACCCTTTGTCATACGCCCGTTACCTTGGCGTAACTACTGTCACCACCTTCAGCATCTTGTTTGCTACTCCTTTTGTAATACCCTCGTTGCCATATCTTTAATACCTCCATTGCCTCTGATAACTTCTCTGTTATATACTCCCTTAGTCATACTTCCTTACGTTGTTTTTACTACTGTCATTACCTACGATACTTTCTTTGCTACTTCCTTTGTCTTACCCTTATTACCTTGCTTTTACTACCGTCAATACCTTCCATGCCTTCCTTCCTATTCTTTGTCGTACCCTCGTCACCGTGTCTTTATTACTCTCATCACCTCAGATACTTTCATTATTACTCCTTTTGTTTTACCATCGTTACCATACCCTAACTATGGTCAATACATTCGACGCATTCTTTGTCATTCACTTTGTTATATCCTCTCTAATCCGCATTTACTACAACGATTACCGTTGATTCATTCCTTGTTGCATCTATTGTCATACCTTGAGTACCATGCATTTACGATCGTCATTGCATCCGATGCTTTCTTTGTTATTCCCTTTGTCAAAACCTCGTGATCTTGCCTTTACCACCTTCATTACCTTTGATGCGCTCTTTTTACTCCCTTTGTGATATCCACATTATCTTGTCATTACTGCCATTCTTTCTTCTATGTTTTTTATGATACTTCCTTTGTCATATCGTTGTTATCTTGCTTTTACTAACTTCAGTATCGTTATTGTTTTATTCGTTACTTTTTTAGATATATTTTGGATACCTAACCTTTACTACTGTCATTACCTTTGATGTTTTCTTTGTTTTCCGTTTGTCATACTATCCTTACCATGCCTTTACTACCACCATTACTTATGATGCTTTATTAGTTTATCCATTAACATGCCCTTGCTACCTTCTTTTTACTGCTTTCATTTCCTGTAATGTATCGTTTGTTACTCAGCTTATACTTTTCTTAGCCACTAGTACCAGCATTACCTTCAGTGCTGTCTTTATTGCTACCTTTGTTACTATCCTTGTCATTCCCTTGTTAATTTGTATTAACTACCGTCATTTCCTTTTATAATTCGTCTGATACTCCCTTCGTTGTACCCTTGTTGCAGTTCCGTTACTACCCTCTTTGCCTTGAATATTTTCTTCATTACTCTGTCATATCCTACAGTAGTTACTTTTCCTTTATTACTGGCAATATGTTCTGTAATTTATTTGTTACTCCCTTTGTCTTACCCTAGTTACATTACATTTACTACCAACATTAAGTCCGATAATTTCTTTGATACTGCATTTTTCATACCCTCGTTACCGTACTTTCCTACCATCATTGCCTTCAGTTCTTTCTTTTTTACTTCCTTTGTCATACTTTCGTTACCTTGCTTTTACTACCGTCATTACCTTCGATATTTACTTTGTTACTCCTTTTCTAATACTCTTGTTACCATGTTCTAACTACGGTCATCACCTTCAGTACATTCTTAGTTACTCTCTCTCTGTTATATCCTTGTTACCTACTGCCGTCATTACCCTCGATACACTCTTTGTTACTCCTTTTGTGATATTCTCGATACCTTCCCTTTACCATAATCATTATCTTTGATACTTTGTTACTATGTTTATCATACAGTCATTATCCTACCTTTAATACTGTCATTACCGTCGCTAATTTCTTTGGTATTCAGTTTCAAATCCCCCTCATTACATTGATTTACTACTGTCATTCGATACATTCTTTGTTAGAACTTTTGTCATATCCTCGTTTCGTTGCCTGTAAGCCCACGATTACTCTTGATACTTTCTTTGTTACCCATTTTGTAATACCCTAGTTACTAGGCCTTTACTTCCATCATTGCACCCTATCCTTTCAATACCTTGCCTTTACTACCATCAATATCTCCGAGACTTTCTGTGTTAGTCTCTTTGCCGTAGCATCGTTACCTTGCCTATACTGCTGCCATTATCTGTGACACTCACTTTGTTAATCGCTTTATCATAGCTTACGAGTAGTTTCCTTACATTTACTGTGAATATTACCATCCACAATTTCTTGTTACTTCATTTGTCACAATCGCGATTGTGTCTTTCCTACCGTCATTACCTCTGATTCGTTCTTTGCTACATCTTTTCATACCCAGGTTACCTTGTCTTTACTGCTGTCATTAACTTCGATAGATTTTTCTTCAGTCACTTTATCATACCCTCGTTATCTTGCCTATACGACCGTCATCCATATCGATGCTTTCTTTCTTGCTCCTTTACTCAAACCCTCGCTATGCTTCCTTTACTACCGGCATTACCAAAGAAACTTGCTTGGTTACTCCCTTTGTCGTAACCTCATTACCTTGGCGTTACTACCATGTTTTCGATGCTTTTTTGTTACTCTCATTGTCATACTCTCGTTACTTGCCTTTACAACGGTCATTACGATTGACATATTCTTTGTTACTCGCTTAGTCATACCCTTGTTACCACACATTTACTACCGTCATTACCACTGATATGTTCTATCTTTCTCTTTTTGGCATACCATGGTTACCCTGGCTTTATTACCGTCATTTCCTACGATATTTTCTTTCTTTCTGTTATTGTCATAACCTCGTTACCTAACCTTTATTCCTGTCATTACCATCGATGTTTTCTTTGTTATTCCCTTCGTCATACCCTCGGTACCCAGCTTTTACTAACGACATTATATTCGACACCTTGTTACCTTGTTATCTTGCCTAAATACGGCCATTACCGTAGATATACTGTTTGTTACTCAGTTTGTCGTACCCTTGTTACCCTGCCTTTAGTAGCCTTACGGCTTTCGAGTCTCTATTTGTTACTCCATTTCCAATACGCATGTAACTTTGTCGTTACTACCAGCATTTTCTTTTTTTTTCCGAAACTTTGTTGCTTCATTTGTCATACCCTATTTGCCTTCCCCATACTAATGACATTACTTTCGACAATTTCATTGTTACCCTATCTGTCATACCGTCGTTAATTTTTGTTTACTACCTTCATTACTTTCAACCAGTCTGACTTTCTTTGTCATACATTCGTTACCTTGTTTTTACTACACTAATTACTTTGGTAATTTGTTACGTCTTTTGTCAAGGCCTCGTTGCCTTGCAGTAGCTACCGTCGTCACTGTTGATACTTTGTTACTCCGTTTGGCATAACGTCGTTACCTTGCATTTACTACAGACATTACTGTCGCTACTTTCTTTGTTTATCCCTTTGTTATATCGTCGTTACTTTGTCTTTACTACTGTCATTACCTATGATAGTTTCTTTTTTTATTTCCGTTTCTCATACCCTCGTTACCTTACCTTTACTGCCTTGATTACATTTCACACTTTCTTTGTAACCCCCTGTGTCATATCCTCGATACGGTGTCTTTACTACCTTCATTTATTTCAATACTTTCTTTGTTACTCTGTGTCTTACCTTAGTTACCTTGCCCCTGCTATCATCATTCCCTTCGATAGTTTCTTTATTTACCCCTTTGTCAAATCTCCTTGCCATGGCTTTACTACCGGCATTACCTTTGATACTTTGCTGATCCCTCTGTCATACCTCAGTTACATTACCATCATTATGAACATTATTTTCGATAATTTATTATTTCGTTCTTCATACCCTCGTTACCGTGCCATTCTTACCATCATTACCTCCGTTTTTTTTTTTTCTTTGTTACTGTCATTCGTTACTTTGCCTTTACTACCGTCAATACCTTCGATGCTCTCTTTGTTGCTCCCTCTGTCATACACGCATTACCTTGCCTGTACTGATGCCATTACTTTCGATATTTTCTTTCTCACTTCCTTTCTGATGGTAGGTGGTGGCGACCATCATCCACTCACCTGATGCAGCGCTGCCTACATATTCCTTCGCCCTTGCCATTATTTTTCTGCTTCTGCCCTCCTCTTTTCCTATTTCTCTCATCTTTCCTGTCACATTTTATTACTCTTCTTTCCGACTCAGGTGGCTCTACATTGAGTGACAAACCTAATGGTTTCCTGTAAGCCAGGAAACCATTTACAACGCTAGGTGGTAACCATATAACCAACCCGTACGTATTCCCTACGTGTCAACAAATGAGTTGGCGGAGGGTTAGTGCCCCTCCCTGTAAAACAACGAACTCAAAGACAAACAGCCACCCCTTATGGGATTAAGGCGTCTGGCTATAGATTGATAGTTAAACAGAGTTCCTTTGTCATACACTTATTACCTTGGCGTTCACACTGTTATTACCCTTTGTTGTATCCTGGTTATAGAGTTTTTACTACTCTTATTACCTTCGATACTTTGTTTCTCCCTTTCTCATACACATCTTACTTTGCCGTTACTACCGGCATTATATTCCACACTTTGCTTGTTACTCCCGTTGTCCTACGCTTGTTACCTAGCCTTTTCTGTGAACAATACCTTCGATTATTTCTTTGTCATTCCATTTGTCATGACTTCGTTACCACACCTTCCCTACCGTCATTACGTAAGACATTTTCTGTTTTACTCCCTTTGTCATACCATCCTTACCTTACCTTTACTATACCACCATTTCCTTCAATAATTTCATAGTTGTTGTCTCTGTTATACACTTGTTACCTTGCCTTGACAACTGATATTATCTTCAATAATTTGTTACTTGCTTTGTCATACCCTACTTGTCTTCTCTTACTACCAACATTACCTTTCATGCTTTCTTTGTTACTATATTTTTCTTTGTTGCTGTCCTTGAGGGTATGTGTTTTGGAGCCACGAAGACTCTGCTCACAAAATCCATCCTGAAGCCATCAACACAAACGAAGTTCAGTCAACAGAGGCATGTGTGGTGTGAAGGAGTGTGCTTGATGATTTATATGGAGAGACCGAGGATGAGATGGAGGGAGAGAGTAAAAAGGTACATGAGAGAGCGGATATGTACTGTAAGGTGGATGTGGAGATCCAGGATGAGATGGAGGGATGGAGTGGGGAGGTACATGAGAGGGGGATGTAAGTTGGAGGGAGGAAGGGAGGGGGAGACTGTGATTAAGATGGAAGGATGAAGTGGAGAGGTATATGAGAGGAAGGTGTACGTTGTGGGGAGGTCAGCAAAATGGCAGGGGACAGGGCGACATGGAGGCGATTTGTCTGTGACCACACCTCATGGGATTAAGGTGTCTAGCTGTAGATAGATAGAGTAGATTTATAGCTACATTTTAATTCACTTACTGTGAATGTTTTGCATTCCATCCTTACCGTTTCCCTAACATATCATTCGATGTATCGTTTCTAGGGAAACTCCCAAACACCTTTTCCTAAGCGATTTATTTTACTAATTACAACTTGCTGTTCTCTTTTGCGTAACATAAGTCCTTCCTGTATCCTCATACTCATAAATAATGTACAAAAGGATGTTAACCACCAATATCCAAAATTGCTAAGGAAGAGAACAGCAAGTTGTAATTAGTAAAATAAATCGCTTAGGAAAAGGTGTTTGGGAGGGCAAAAGTAGGAGTATGTATAGTTGTGAGTAATAGATGGAAGAAGAGCATAAGAGAGTATGGATCAGTTGGGTCAAGGATTGTGTGGGTAAGATTGAAAGTTGGAATACAAATGTGGGCGATTGTGTGTATGCATGCTCCAACGCAAGATCGTGCAAGCAGAGTGAGAGAAGAGTTCTGGACAAATGTGGAAGTGTGCATGGAAAAGTTTGGAAGGATTGAGAGAGTGTTTTTGACCGGTGATATGAATGGTAAAGTAGGGAATGTGAAGGTAGATGGAATAGTTGGTGAGTGGGGTGTGCCTGCTGAGATAGATGAGAATGGGAGTGCGTTAGTGGACATTTGTGCTGGAAGGGGGTTGGTGATAGCCAATACCCTCTTCAGGCACAAAATGATCCACAGGTACTGTATACATGGCGAGTGATGAAAAGAGTGGGTGGTGAACTGAATGAAAGGTAGGCAATGATTGATTATGTATGTGTGGATGAAAGGATGCGAAAATGTGTAATGGATGCAAGAGCTTATAGAGGTTGGGGGAGTGGACTTTCTGACCACTACTTGGTGGTGGCCAGAATCAAGATCCAATTAGGATGGAGAAATAGAAGAAGGGAAGGACGGGAAGAAGGAGTATTTGTAAGGAGAGTGGAAAGGTTACAAGAGGATGAGAAAAAGGCAGAGTATAAGAGAGAAGTGGAGGAACGATTGGGCAAATATGAATTGGAGCAGATGGGGGACGTGGAAGGTGTGCAGGATATTTACGGAAGAAGTATATGCAGCATGTGATGTGGTATGTGGGATGAAGAGAAGACGGAGGGGTGTGCAAGGAACAGCGTGGTGGAATGAAGAGTTGAGACAGGCTGTGGTACAAAAGAAGAAAGCATACAATGAATGGATGAGAAATAGGGGCGTGGAAGAAGTTGAGAGGAGGAAGAGAGAGTTATATGTAGAAAGAAAGAGATAGGTGAAAAGATTAGTAAGAAAGAGTAAGAAGAGAGTGGATGAGGAATTTGGAAGGAACTTGAGTGCAAAGTGGAGGGACTGTAAGAAAATGTTCTGGAAAGAGGTAAAAAGAGTAAGACAGGGTGGATGTGAAGTTAGCAGGGAAGTGAAAGATAAAAATGGTAGATTACTAGTGGAGAAGGGAGAAAAAGTGAGCAGATGGAGAGAACACTTTAAGGAATTGTTGAACAAAGAGGATGGAAGTAATGCGAGTATAAGTGGCTGGGGAATGGCTGGGAGAAGGAGGGAGGTGAGAAGACAGGAAGAAATCAGTAGGATAGAAGTTGTGGAAGCAATGAAGAAAGTTTAATTGGGGAAAGCCCCAGGAACTGATGGAGTGTGTGGTTAAATGCTGACGTATGGGGGAGAGATAGTTGTAGAATGGATGTGGAAAATGTGCATATTGGCATGGGAGGAAGGTAGAGTCCCGGAGGATTGGAAGTCAGGTATAATTATTCCCTTGTACAAAGGAAAAGGGGAAAAAGAAGTGTGTGGTAATCATAGTGGCATTTGTCTTCTTAGTATAATAGGAAAAGTGTATGGAAGGACACTTATTGACAGAGTTAGAGAAGAACAAAGGAATTAGTTGGAGAAGAACAGGGAGGCTTTAGGAAGGGAAGAGATTGTGTAGATCAGATATTCATTCTTAGATCTTTAGTGGAAAAGTTTCTAGAGAAGGGAAAGAAGTTGTATGCGGCTTTCATGGATTTGGAGAAAGCATATGACAAGGTGGATAGACAAGGATTGTGGAAAGTATTAAGAATATATGGAGTAGATGGGAAGTTGTTGAATGCTGTGAAGAGTATGTATGATGGTGCTAAGGCTGCAGTGCATGTGGATGGTGAACTGAGTGAATTTTTCTCTTTGAAGGTTGGGTTGAAACAGGGATGTGTCATGTCTCCATGGTTGTTCAATCTGTACATGGATGGGGTAATAAATGAGGCACAAGGTAGGGTAGTGGATGTTGGGGTGGCCCTGGTGAGAGAGGGTAGTGTTTGAAACTCCCTGTACTGTTGTTTGCAGATGATACTGTATTGTTAAATGAAGACGAAGGAGAGCTCCAAGGCTTGGTGGATGAGTTTGGAAGAGTGTGTAAGAAACTGAATCTAAAGGTGAATGTAGGGAAGAGTAAAGTGATGGTCTTTGAGAGAGGTGAAGTCGGTGAATGTACAGTGAGGTTGGATGGTGAGGAATTGGAGAATTGAGTACGGTTAAGTACTTGGGTAGTGTGATGAGTAAGGATGGAGGTTTGGAGGGTGAAGTGCTTGAAAGGGTACAGCAGGGAAGAAAGGTTGCTGGTTCTTTGAAAGCAGTGATAAGAAGCAGGGAAGTGAGCATGGAAGTGAAAAAGTTACTACATAACAGTATTGTGATACCAACTCTAACGTATGGAAGTGAAGCTTGGACGTTGCTGGAAGGACACAAGTCAAGAGTGAGAGCAGTGGAAATGAGTTATTTAAGAGGAGCCTGTGGAGTCACATGGAGAGACAGGCTGACAAATGAGGATATAAAGGAGCGTTGTGGTGTGGATGTGGATGTGATAGGAAGCGTTATGAGGAATACACTGAGGTGGTTTGGCCATGTGGAGAGGATGGAGGGTGAAAGACTGACGAAGAGAGTGTATGTGAGTGAGGTGGAGGGGGGAAGAGGGAGGGGGAGGCCGAGGATATGGAGGGATGGGGTGGAGAGGTATATGAGAAAGGGGAATGTGAGTTGGGAGCAGGGCAGTGAAATGGTGGGGGACAGGGCGACGTGGAGGCGATTTGTTTGTGGCCACCCCGAACGGGATTGAGGCGTCTGGCAATAGATAGATAGATAGACAGCTAAGGAAGAGGTGTTAGAGAGCTTCTTTAACTGACGTGAATACACGCCTTGGACAGTATATAGTAGTTTATAATTGTTATTATTATTATTATTATTATTATTATATATTGCTCACGTAATGCCACTCAGGGATGAGTGAGGCTGCTCAATCTCATCTTAAATGTCAGGACCAATTGCCCAGACCCGGGCTCCTACGCTTATCATTGGGCAATGTAGGACTGGATGATGATGATGATGATGATTGTTGTTGTTGTTGTTTTTTTTGTCGTTATTATTATTATTATTATTATTATTATTATTATTATTATTATTATTGTGGTAGGTGGGGGCGCTCACCATCCACTCACTCAATGTAGTGCTGCTCTCGAGTGTCTGCCCTTTCCTCTCCTCCATCCTTCTTTCCTTCCATCCTCTTCTTTCTTTCCTTAACATTCTTTCCTCGTCCTTCTACCTACGGGTGACTTTACACTCCCTCCTCTGTTTTTCTTTCCTTCATTCTTTCCTCTTCCTTCTGCCTGTAGTTGACTCTACACTGAGTGACAAGCCAAATGGTTTCCTGTACACCAGGAAACCATTTACTACCCTGGGTGGTAACCATATAACCAAATTTTGGCGTCTGGTGGTTTAGTGGGTAATTATGGCGGTCCAATCTGATTGAGCCGGTGTAGGTTTATATCCAAGGGATGGTTGGGGTTTATTGCTCACGTAATGCCACTCAAGGATGAGTGAGGCTGGTCACTCTCATCCTAAATGTCAGAACCAACTTGTCCAGCCCCAGGCTTCTACGCTCCTCACGGGGCAACGTAGGATTGGATAATGGATGGATGGATGGATTATTTGACAGTACTTTATCATACAGTATTTTCCTTTTTATCTCATATATGCCGTGTGGTTAGATTCTTAGTTTGATGTAGTTCCTTAACAGAGGAAGAGTATCTATCTATCTATCTATATACCTAGGCTGCTTCCCCCAAGGAAAGGGAGGTAGCCGAGACAGGACGACTCACTCTCCATTTACTCATCCATTCAAACACATTTATTCGCATCTTAGCCCCAAAGGGGAGAACGGACAGATCCTCACCGCATCACACCGCACAAGGGTCAACTGCGCAATGCAATCAGTGACATCCACAGCAGGGCCCGACAGCGGAACTGGTTTACCCCTGGTACATCATAACAGACCCATCCCCTTACCCGCACCTGACCTGACTAGCTGATCAGACCAAATGCGGGAGAATATCCCCTCAGGGCTGCGTCATCACTTATTCATTCACAATTTCTCTCCATTTATTTCTGTCACGCACAGCCACTCTTCCTTGCTCAACAGACATCCCTCTCGCATCCAGCGCTCTCTTCACACTGTCCATCCATCCTATTCGTGGTCTTCCTCTCAATCTTACACCTCTCACATCAGATCTAGTTATCTTTTTCACCAATCGCTCATTATCCATTCTCTCCATATGCCCAAACCATTGCAACACCCTCTGCTCAACTCTACCAGCCATCTCCCGAACAACTCCAGTTCTCCTTCGCACTTCATCATTTCGCACTCGATCCATACGCGTCACTCCACACATACTCCTCAGAAGAGTATAGTTTATTGTAATGATGAAACTAAATAGGGAGTCGGGCAGCGTGGAGAGCTGCCATTAGGTGACGAAAGCAAGCATGTTGAAGCCCTTATAAACGATACGAACGAACGATACCAAGAAATATTAGTCAATTGAGTCAAATGGTTTTCAAAAGTTGCAGAAAAGTGTAAAATGGGAGAGGGAGTGTATTGATGCAATTATTACTGTGACTATGTGCCTTACAGAGTTCATATACACTCGTAAATAAAGAGCTGTTGTGGATGTGGAGAGGCCTTGTGTTGGTATGAGAGGACTTGAGTGTACAGCAGACTCTTTATATGTATAAAATGAGGAAGATGTGGATATTCTGAGACATATATTGGACAATTTTTTATGATACTTGATTGCCTTTACCACCGAAATTACCTTTGATTCTTAGTTACTCCCCCATTTTCATTCCCATGTTACCTTGCCATTACAACCATCATTATCTTTTATATTTTCGTTGTTACTTCCTTTGTCATACCGTCATTACCTGCCCATCACTGCCGTCAGTAACACTGAAGCTTTCTGTGTTATTTTCTTTGCCATATCCTTGTAATCTTGCCTTTACTAACGACATTACCTTCAGTACTTTGTTTTATATCCGTTTTTGATACCACTGTTACCGTGCCTTTACGACCGCCATTATCGTCGATACATTGATTGTTACTCCATCAATTATATCCTAGTTACCTAGCATTTATTACCAACATTACCTTCAGTACCTTCTTTTACTCTGTTTGTCATACTCTCATTTCTCTGCCTTTACTACCTTCATTACCTTCAGTTTTCTTTGTTACCTCCTTTATCTTACTGTCGTTAGCATGCTTTTACTATAAGTCATTACCATCGATACTTTTTGTTCGTCCTTTGCCATCCCCTCGTTACCTTGTCCTAACTACCGTCATCATCTATGATACTTTTTTACTGCGTTTGTCACACCCTTATTACCTTGCGTTACTACCATCAATACTCTCGGTGATTTCTTTGTTGCTCGGATTGTCATACCCTCGTTTCCTTGCTTTTACTACCGACATTGCTTACGATACTCTCATTGTTAAACACTTTGTCATATCTTCGTTACCTGGTCCTTATTATCATTACCTTCCATGCTTTCATTGTTGTTCGTTTTGAAATACCCTCGTTAAATTGTCTTTACTACCATTATTAGCTTCGATGTTGTCTTTTTTCCTCTCCCTTTTTATGCAGTCGATACATTGTTTTTACCGTCATTACCATCGATATTTTTTGTTACGACCTTTATATACCCTCGCTACCCTGCCATTCATACCGACATTACAATCATTACATTCTTTGTTACTTCATTAGTCGTACCCGTGTTACCTTGCCTTTACTACCGTCATGCCTTTTTATGATTTCTGCGTTACGTCCCTTTCTTTACAATCGTGACCTTGTCATTCCTACCGTCATTACCCTCGATGCTCTCTTTGTAACTCCTTTGTCATACCCTTGTTATCTTGCCTGTACTCCCATTTCCATCGATATTTTCTTTGTTACTCCATTTGTCACACCAGCGTTTCAGTGCCTTTCCTACCGTGATCTCCTTTGATTTTTGTTTGATACTCCCTTTGCAATACCTTCGTTATCTTGCATTTGCTTCAGGCATTATCTTTGATGGTTCCTTTGTAATAGGGCCTATAAAAGCCCGCGTTGCTTAAAGGCAAAGAAGGGATCCTCTCTTTGGCCTAGTGGTAACGTGCGCGCCTATGAAGCGCGAGGGCCTGAGATCGAACCTCATCCAGGACAGTGTGATTAATTTGTTAAGTTTCATTTCGGTCATTACATTGGTTGGCAGCGGCGCAGGATGTGAGGCAAGGCTTGGAGGGCAATGATGTTGTTGGATAACTGACAGCGTCCTGGTCCTTACATCCCGCGAGCGAGGTGTCCGGTGTAGTCCGGAACGCCCCCCAGTTGGTGGCCTCCGATGCTACGCTACCATGTGTGTACGAAACTGACCAAATTAATCACCAAGGGGAGAAAACAGTGGTGTAATGGGGTCTGTAAAAGCCCGCGTTGCCTAAGGGAAAGCGGGGATCCTCTCTTTCACTCAGTGTTAACGTGAACGCGTATTAAGCGCGATGGTATGAGATCGAATCTCGGCCAGGACAGTGAGATTAATTTGTTAAGATTCATTCCAGTTATTGCACCTTCTTTACTTCGTGTGTCATACCCTCGCTACCTTGTCTTTACTACCTACATTACCTTCATACTTTCCTTGTTACTCCTTTTGTCACACCCTTGTTACCCTGTCTTTACTACGGTCATTATGTTCTACTTAGTTTCTTACTCTCTTTGTCAGATCCTGCTTACCTTTAATGTAAACATTACCATCGATACCTTCTTTTTTACATCATACGGAATACCCTCGTTACTCTTTCTTTCCTACCTTCATTACCTTCGATATTTTCTTTATTACTCCCTTTGTCACGCCTTCTTTGCTTCTACTACCGAGAATACCTTTGGTTTCGTCCATTGTCATACACTATAGTCGTGGCGTTGACTCTGAGGTTGTTATTATCGTGCTTTGGCAACCTGCCATTCAAAAGTGCGTCTGATTTCGTGTATAATATGAGACGCATGTGATTCGTGTACAATATGTTCGCGTATAATAATATTCTTGTATTATATATTCGTGCATAATGATATGATTCGTGTATAAAATTGATACGAAATCGGACGCACTTTTGAATGGCAGGTTGCCAGGTACGATAATGACAACCTGAGAGTCGAGCGCCGCGACTGTAGTTACCTAACCTTTACTTCCAACACTACCTTCGATACTCCATTTGTCATACCCTCATTATCCTGCCTTAATTACCTCATAACCTTTAATTCTTTCTTACTTCTTTTGTCTTACACTCATAACCATAATTTTACTACCGTCATTACCTTCGACACTTTCTTTGTTACTCGCTCTGTCATAACCTTCTTACTCTGCCATCATTACTTTGAATATTTTTTTTGTATCTGTTCTTCATACCCAAGTTACCTTCTCATTTCTACCGCCATCATCATTGATACTTTATTACCCCATTTCTTTACCATTGTTACCATGCCTTTACTACCATTACTACCTTTGATACGTTGTTAATGCCTTTGTCGTAAACTTGATATCGTGCCTTTACTGCCTTCATTATATTCAGTAATTTTTTGTTACCCCCTTTGTCATACCTTCTTTACCTTATCTTTACTACTGTCACTAAACAGAATACGCTCTGTTCTTCCTGTCACACTCTCAATCCCTTGCCTTCCACACCATCATTATCTTCGATACATTCTATTAGCCAGCCACATGTTGCCCTTATTGTTAGTCTTGTTTTCCCTCTTTCTTTCTTATATTCTTTCTTTCCTACTTGTATTATTATGGCAGGCACTTTTTCCCTTCAGAATTGACCGATTCCGACCAAACTTGGACACAATGACCAGCCTTTGTTCTAGTTGTGTCCACAAAGTTTTGGTTGCCTAGTAACGGCCGAAAACCCGCTTTTTTCGTACTTTTCACGTTTTGAACTGTGCAAGCAATAGTAACGGGCGAAGAAAGCTCTGGCTTCTTTAGGCGCAATCTTGAGGTCATTGCCTATGGGGAGTGTGCCATCCATTTTCGTCTCTCTCTAGTTTTCGAGTGGCAACCCAGCGAAAATTGGCCTCAGCGTCTCTTGCAACTAGAACAAGTTTTCAAAAATGCCCCCCTGGTTCCCCAGCGGCTAGATGGAGTTGAATGAAACTTTGCATGCTTATTGACTCTGACTAGTACACCTACAGTATGTGCTCCATTAGCCAAGTCAGGGATCAAAGGTCATCAATTGCAATAACGGCGAAAATAGCTAAAATCAAGACCGTGCTTACGCAAAATGCTATGGCTCCGAAGATTATAAAGCCAGGGCCTTGATTCTTGGTTGGAATGTTGCACTGGACTACCTCCATACAAAAACGACAGCGTCGAAACTCACTTCCAGTCGCTGGCAGCGCCACCTAGAAGTTGTACCTCTGGTGGGTCATTCCGGGAATTTCAAGTTCCCTAGCTCTACAGTGGGTGGATGGAATCGAATGAAACTTTACAGGCTTATAGACGTTGATGAGTAGTACAAATGTGCTTTTTACATGCATGACCCATATCAGCCAGGTCAGGGGTCAAAGGTCATCAAGTGCAGAAAATATGAAAAGCACTAAAATTACGACCTTGTTCGCGAGAAATGTTAAGGTTCCATGATCCCTGGGGAGAATCTCCATATGGAAATGGCTTTTAGTGTCGAAGCTCACTTTCGGTCGCTGACAAAGCTTGTTCCGCTAGAAAGTGGCCATCGTCGCCGGTTTGTGTTACGACCTTTGTCATGCCCTCGTTTCCTTGCCTTTACTGCCGTCACCACTTGTTGTTGTTGTTGTTGTTACTTTGTCATACACTAAGTCTTGATCTCTTTCATTTACCACCGTCATTACCTTAGATTCTTTCTTACTTCCTTTGTCATACCCTCGTTCCCATGCCTTAACTACTGTCATCATCTTAGATTCGTTGTTTGTTACTCCCTTTGTATTACCCTCGTAACCTTGCTTTTACTACCCTTATTGCCTTCGACACATTCTTTCGTACTTTCTTTGTTATGCCTTTGTTACCTTCCATATACTTTTGATTCCGTCTTCAGTACTTTATTTACTACTCCTTTTGTCATAAAATAATTCATTTAACTTTGTTCCTTCAGTGCTTACTTTGTTACTTCATTTGTCACAACCTCGTTACTGTGCCTTTTCTACCATCAATACTTCCAATTCCTTCTTTGCTTCTCTTTTTGTATACTCTCGTTTCTTTGCTTTTACTATCGTCTTTATCTTCGATACTTACTTTGTTACTCTGGCTTTGTCAAACAATCATTAAATTTCGTTTACTACCGGCATAACCTTTGATAATGTCTCTGTTATGCCATTTCTCATACCTTAATAACCCCAACCTTTATTATAAACATTACCTTCGATGCCTTCTTTGTTACGACATTTGTCATACCATGCCTACCGTGCCTTTACTACCGTCATTACCTTTCATACTATCTTTACTACCCTTTTTATTCCCTGTTTACTTACCTTTACTACCGTCATTACCTTCGATGCTTTCTTTATCACTCCCTTTGTCATACCTTCGTTACCTTTCCTTTACTACAGTATTACCTTTAATATTTTCTTTGTTAGTCGCATTGTCATTGTTGGGTAGTGTGATGAGTAAGGATGGAACTTTGGGGGATGAAGTACGTGAAAGGGTACAGCAGGGAAGAAAGGTTGTTGGTACACTGAAAGCAGTGATGAGAAATAGGGAGGTGAGTATGGAAGTTAAGAAGTCACTGCATGATGGTATTGTGATCCCTACCCTGACGTATGGAAGCGAGGCGTGGACCTTGCAAGAGGGGAACAAGTCAAGAGTGAGAGCAGTGGAAATGGGTTACTTGAGAGGAGCATGTGGAGTGACGTGGAGGGACAGGTTGACGAATGAAGAAGTGAAGGAACGTTGTGGGGTAGATGTGGATGTGGTTGAAAAGATTAGGAGAAATACACTGAGGTGGTTTGGACATGTGGAGAGAATGGAGAATGAAAGACTGACTAAGAGGGTGTATGTAGGTGAGGTGGAGGGAGGGAGAGGGAGGGGTAGACCGAGGATGAGGTGGAGGGATGGAGTTGAGAGGTATATGAGGGAGGGGGGGGTGAGCTGGGGGGAGGGGAGTCAAATGGTGGGTGACAGAGTGACTTGGAGGCGTTTTGTCTGCGGCCACCCTTTGCGGGATTAGGGCGTCGGGCTATAGATAGATAGATAGATAGATTGTCATACCCTCGTTACCTTGCTTTTACTACCATTATTACCATCGATGCTTTCTTTGTTACTCCATTCGTCATACCCTCGTTACCGTGCCTTTACCACTGACATTACCTTCTATACGTTCTTTGCTATTCCCATTGCCATACCCTTGTTACCGTGCCTGTACTACCGATATTTCCTCTAACACTTATTTTTTACTTCCTTTAGCATACCACTGTTGCCTTGCCTTTTCTCCCGACATTACCTTCGATACTTTTTTGTTACTCTATTGGTCATACCCATATTTCTCTGCCTTTACTATCTTTATCACCGTCAATTTTCTTTGGTATTCGTTTTGTCATAACCTCTTTACCTTACTTGTACTACAGTCATTACCTTCGATACTTACTTTGTTTTACCTTTTGCCATATCCTCGTTACCTTGCCCTAACTACCATCATTTTCTTCAATTATTTTTTACTCTCTTTCTCATACCCTAATTCCCTTCCCTTTAGTACATTCATTATCATCAATATTTTCATTGTTACTCGCTCCTATATACCCTGGTAACCTTGCCTGTACCACCGACATTACCTTCGATATCTTCTTTGTTACTCGCTTTGTCATACCCATGTTATTTTTTGTACTACCGTCATTTGCTACTTTTCTTTGTTGCTCCCTTTGTGACACCCTCATTGCCTTGTTTTTTGTACTGTGATTACCATGGACATTATTTTGTTAATCCGTTTATTATACCCTCATGACCCTTCCTTTATTGCCGATATTACATTCGATATTTTCTTTGTTCTTTCCCTTTGAGATATCCTCGCTGCCTTATCTTAACTACCTTCATTACCTTGGGAACTTTCATTGTTACACCCTTTGTCTTACCCTCGTAAATCTTGCCTTTACCGCCCTCATTTCCCTCGATACTTTCATTGTTTCACCTTTTGTCATACCCTAATTTCGTTGTCTTTACTACTGGCATTATCTTCGATAATTTGTTTGTTACCCCCGTTGTCAACCCTCGTTACATTGTCTTTACTACCAACATTATATTCGATACTTAGTTTGTTCTCCCATTTGTCAAACCCTCGTTACTTTGTCTCTCCTATCGACAGCTTCTTTGTTACTCTCTTTTTTACTCCCTTTGTCATACTTTCGTTACCTTACCTATAGTACCGGCATTACCTTCTGTGGTTTGTTTGATAGTTCCTTTTATCAAACTCTCCTTTCCATGTCCTTACTACAGAAATTGCATTCAACGCTTTCATTGTTATTCCCTTTGTGTCATCATTGTTACCCTGTCTTTACTACTGACATTATCTTCGAAACTTGGTTATTCTCTTTACCATACCCTAGTTACTTTACCTATGCTTCCAACATTATCTTCTGTACCTTCTCTGTTACCCCATATGTTATACCCTCGATACTGTGCCTTTACTACCTTCATTACATTCTATTCTTCCTTTGTTACCTCCTTTATCATAACATCGTTACATCGCTTTTACAGCCGTCATTCCCTTCGATTCTTACTTTGCTATACTCCCATTGATATAAATTAGTTACCTTACCTTCACCACCTTTGTTACATTCGATGCTTTCTATCTGAATCCCTTTGTCATACTTTTGTTTTTTCTGTTACAGTCTTCATTCCCTACCAGATACCCTCGTTGCCTTGCTTTGACCGCTGTTATCAAAATCGCTGCCTTCCTTGTTATTCCCTTTCTCAAACGCTCGTTATCCTGCCTTTACTACCGACATTACCTTCGATAAGTTCTTTTTTCCTCAATTTGTCCTGACCTCTTTACCTTGTTTTTACCGCCATCATTAACTTTGACGCTTTCTTTGTTACCCCCTTTTGCCATACCCTCGTTACCTTCCCTTTACTACCGCCATTGCCTTTTATTCTTCTTATTACTGCATAAGGCATACTTTTTATTACCTTTACTTAACTACCGGCATTATCTTTGATAGTCTGTTTGGTACTCCCTTTATCATACCCTAGTTATCTTATCTTTACTACCAGAATTATTTTCTATACTCTCCTCGTTACTCCATTTATCGTACCCTAGTTAATGTTCCTTTACTAACTTCATAACCGTCAGTTCTTTCTTTGTTACTTCCTTTGCCATATCTTGATTATCCTGCTTTTACTACCGTCATAATCTTCGATACTAAATTTGTTACCCTTTTTGTCATACCCTCGTTACCTAGTCTTTACCACGGCCAGTACTTTCGATATTTTCTTTGTTCCTACCTTTATCATACACTTGTTACCTCTCCTTTACTACCATCATTTCCTCACACTTTCTCTGTTACTCCCTTTGTGATACCCTCGTGTTTGTGATAACCTCCCTTTGTGATACCCTCGTGTTTGTGATAACCTCCCTTTGTGATACCCTCTTGACTATGATCATTACCATTAATACTCTCTTACAACTTTTGTCAAACTGTCGTTACCTTGCCTTCATACTTTCATCACTTTTAGTATTTTCTTTGTTACTCCCTTTGTCATACCCTCGCTAACTTGCCTAAGACATTTTGTTTGTCACTCCTTTTCTCGCACCCTCGTTATCTGCCTTTACCAACCTCTTTAACTTCGATGGTTTCTTTGTTACTCCCTTTGTCATACATTTGTTGCCTTCCTTTACTACCGGCATTATCTTTGAAAATATATCTGTTACTGCCATTATCATAACTTCGTTTCCTAGCCTTTACTACCATCACTGGCTTTGATGCTTTCAATATTTCATCCTTTGCCATACCCTCGTTACCTTGTATTTACTACCCTCATTACATACGATTATTTTTTCTTTTTACGCCATTTGTCTTACTGTCTTTATCTTGCTTTTACTACCATCATGACCTTCGATACTTTCTTTGTTACAACTTTTGCCATATGTTTCTTACCTTCATTTCTCTACCGTCACGGACTTCAATACTTTCTTTGCTACTCCCTTGGTCATACCAACGTTACCATCTCTTTACTGCTGCCATTACATTTGCTACTTTGTCACCCTCTTTACCGTACCGTCGTTACCTTGCCTTTCTTACCGTCATTACCTTTGCTACAATTTTTTTTCATCTTCGTTTTTTCCTCGTTTCCTAGCCTTTACTACCGTCATTGCCTTTGATGTGTTCCTTGTTAATCCGTTTGTCATAACATCGATACTCTTCCTTTATTACTTTCATTACCTTCAACAGTTTTATGTTGTTCGCTTTGTCATATCTTCATTACCTTATCTTTACTACTGTCACTACCTACAATACTTTGTTATTAATTTTGTCATACCCTCATTACCTTGCCCTGCATACCAACATTAACTTCGATTCTATGTTACTTTCTTCGGCATACTTATTTCCTTGTCATTACTTTCATTACCCTTGATGGTTTCTTTGTTACTTCCTCTGTCATACCTTCATTACTTTTCCGTTACTACCGACATTACCATCGATTCTTTCTTCTTCTTTGTGTCATGCCCTCATTGTATCCTTTACTGCCGAATTTACCTTCGATGCGTTCTTTGTTACTGCTTTTGCACTATCCTCGTTACTTTGCCTTAACTGCCGTCTTTACTTTAGATATTTTGTTTGTTACTCTCATTGTTGTACCGTCGATACCTGGCGTCTATTACCTGCATTGCCTTCGATGCCTCCTTTGGTACTTCCTTTGTCATAACTTGGTTACCTCGCATTTACTGCCATTATCATTTCGATCATTTGTTTGCTGCCCCCTTTATCATACCCTAGTAACCTTAACTTTACTACCTACATTACTTTTGACAATTTCTTTCTTATTCCTTATCAAACCATCCTTACTGTTACTTTACTGCCTTCATTTTTGTTACTTTGTATTGCCTTGTTACTTTGCTTTTCCTACCGTCCTTTCTTTCGATGCTTTATTACTGTCTTTGTCGAAACCTTGTTAGCTTGCTCTAAGTACCATAATCACCTCGGATACTTTATTTATTACTCCCTTTGTCATTCCCTCATTACCTTGCCTTTGCTACTGTCATTACTTTCGTCACTTTTTTAATCCATTTTCCTATCCTTCTTACCTTTCCTTTACTATTGGAATTTCCTTTGATACTTTGTTACTCCTTTTGCATACCCTCGTTACCTCTCCTTTTTTACTGACATTACCATCGATATATTGTTTGTTACTCCCTTTGCCATACCCTCGTTACCTTACTTTTAATACCGTCGTTTCCTTCGATACTTAATTTCGTACTGTCAGCGTCATTCCCTCGTTACCTTGCCCTGTCATCATGACGCAGTTACTCTCATTTTTACTCCCTTTGTAATACCATCCTTCCTTTCCCTTTATCTCTGTCGATACCTTCGGTACTTCCTTTGTTATTCTCTTTGTTATATTCTTGTTGCCTTTACTACTGTCATTACCTTTGGTGCTGTTTTTGTTATTCCCTTTGTCTTATCCTTGTTAGTTTACCTGTAGTACCATCATTACCATCGATGTTTTTTGTTACTCCCTTTGTGATACACTCATTACCCTACCTATACTACAATCCCTACTTATGATACATACTTTGCTACTCCGTTTGTAAAAATTCGTTACCCTGCCTTTATTACTGTCATTATCTTCGTTAATTTCCTTCTTGATCTCTTTGCCATTCACTCGTTACTGTTCCTTTGCTACCGTCATTACCTTCGAATGTTCCTTTGTTATTTCATTTTCTTATACGCTCATTACCTCGCTTTTACTACCGTCCTTACCTTCGATCATTCTTTGTTAGTCTCTTTGTCATACCTTTGTTACCTTGCTTTTACTACCGTCATTACCTTTGATACTTTGTTGCGTCCTTTTTCATATCCTCTTTACCTTGCCCTTACTACCATCATGACATTCGACCCTTTCTTTGTTAATCCCTCTGTCAAATCCTCATTACCTTGCCTTTACTATCGTTGATACCGTCGATGCTTTCTTTGTTATTCCTTTTGTCGTACCCTTGTTACCTTTACTACTGCCATTACCTTAGATGCATCGTTTGTTTCTCTCTTTGGCACTGCCTTGTTACATTTTATTTACTACCGTCATTACCATCGAAGCTTTATTTTTTACTCCCCTTCTGATATCCTCGTTACTTTTCTTTTACTGCGATAATTACTTTTGATACTTAATTACTCTGCTTGCCATTCCGCTGTTATCCTGCCGTTAATAATGAACTGTCATTACCTTCGTTACTTCCCTTGTTCCTCCGTTTGTCATACCCTCCTTGCCATGTCCTCACTACCGTCATTACCTTCGATAGTTTCCTTGTTATTCTTTTTTTTTTTTTCGTGCTCTCGTTACCTTGTCTTAACTACCGTATTTACCTTCAATACTTTCTTTGTTAGAACTCTTGTAATACTCTTGTTACGTCGCCTTTACTGGCGACATTTTTTTTTTTAATAACAGAACAGAGGAAGGAAAAACAAATGGGTAAAAAAAAATTATAATCCATACACTAGATTACTTGTGTCCTCCATTCATAAAATATCTGTAACAGTTGGACTTGAACTGTTGAAGTTTGGAGGGAAACAACTGTGGGGAAGCGAGTTCCAGAGAGATGCAGTTCGGGGAATGAAAGAATTCTGATAGGCAGAAGCTCTGCAATATGGCTGAGTGACGTTCCAGTCATGAGCGCTTCCAGATGCCCGTGTAACACAAGGGAAGGCATGGAGATGTGTCACAATGGATGCAAGTTCGTCTGAGCATTTGCCATAAAAACACCTGTAAACTAATGCAAGGGAGGCAACATTCCTTCTTACTTGTAGGGAAGGTAGTATATTTAAAATTGCAGGGTTATTAATAATTCTGACACCTTTGTTCTGGATTTTGTCTAGTTGTTTTAATGCAACCTCTCCATATCCACTCCACAAGGGTGAGCAATATTCAAGCTGAGAGCACACATGACTCTTATAAATTATAACTAACTGTTCGTCAGTGAAGAAGTTAAGGACTCTGTTCAATAATCCAAGTTTCTTTGAGGCGGTTTTAGCAAGAGATCTGACATGAGAGGTCCAGCTGAGGGCAGTGTTAAGTGAGACACCGAGAACCAGTACTTCTGGGGATGGGAGTATTAGTAGCACTGAAGGTAATATATGGATCTGGCAATATCTGTCTATTAGTAAATTGTATATATTTGGTTTTACTAGCATTAGATGAGACAAGGTTGTTTTGTCCCCAGTCATTGATCGTAGATAAGTCTTGATTTATGGAGATGGCTGTACTGAGTTGAGAGTTAGAGATATCAGACTTTGTAAATGGGTGTCTGAGTGTGAATGAACTATGAAATGTTGAGTCATCTGCATATGAATGGATGGGATTGTGGGTGACAAATATCATTAATATGAACCAGGAACAGGACTGGCACCAGAACTGATCCCTGTGGCACGCCAGCATTAATTGAGTGGAAACTGGAATATACATCATCTACTTTTACTCTTATTTTTCTGTTGCTGAGACATGAGGAAAACATAGGAACAAAAGACGCTAGTCCATTGCAAGGGAGTTTGGACAGCAAGGAACTGTGCCATACTCTGTCGAAAGTTTTAGATATATCAAGGGCTACTGCATGAGGTTCTCCATGTAGGTCGATTATTGATGAATGGTGTGAGTCAGGAGAATGAGTATGTCAATGGAGGATCTTTCGTGGCGAAAATCATATTGTCTATCACTAATTAAGTTGTTGGATTCAAGATGCTTAACCATGTACTTATTAAATCAAATATCAAATACTTTACCAAGAGAAGATATGACAGCCATTGGTGTGTAATCAGAGGGGTCAATGGAACTTTTATCATACTCCAGCTACAGATACTACCTTTATTGCCTTCAGTACTCTGTTGTTCCCTTTGTCATACCTTCGTTACCTTGCCTTTAATACACATATTATTACCAATAATTTCTTTTGTTACTCCCAGTGTCATTTGCACGTTACTTTGCCTTTACTACCGACATTATCTTCGATACTTTCTTGGTTCCTCCTTGCACGGTCATTTCCTTCGTCTCTTTCAATGTTAACCCCTTTCTTATACTCTCCTCACCTAGCCTTAACTACTGTATTACCTTATACATTTTATTTGTTTCGTCATTTGTATTAGCCTCGTTACCATACTTTCAATACTCTTATTACCTTTGACATTTTCTTGGATACTTCTCGTATAATATCCTAGTCCCTGTACTTTTAATACCATCAGTACCTTTGATACTTTCTTTGTTACTCTCATTGTCATACCCTTGCGCCCCTGCCTCTATTATCGACCTTACTTTTGATATTTTCTCTGCTCCTCCCTTTCTCATACATTTGTTATCTTGCCTATACTACCGGCATTGTCATCGATCCTTTATTTGTTACTCCTCTTGTCATTCCCTAGTTACATTTTGTCATTCTCTAGTTACAATACCTTTACTGTCAATATTGCCTTCGAAACTTCCTTTGCTACTCCTTTTGTCAAACTGTTGTTACCTTGCCTTGACTACATTCTTTACTTTCGGAATTTTCTTTCTTATTCCCTTTCTCATAATCGTGTTACCAACCCTACCTACCTTCTTCACCTTAAGTACTTTTTCGTTATTCCGTTTATCTTACCTTCATCACATTATCCTTACTTCCGTCATTACTTACGTATGATACTCTCTTTGTTATTCTCTTTGTCATACCCCCATCACCTTGCCTTTCATACTGTTATTATCTTCGATGTTTTCGTGGTTATTCCCTTTGTTGTACCCTCATTGCATTTCCATTACAACCGGCGTTCCTTTTGATGATTTCTTTGTTACTCATTTTGTCATCCCCTTTATACCTTGTTACTACCGACATAACCTTCCATAGTTGCTTTGTTACCCCATTATTTGTCATACCGTCGTTTCATTACCTTTACAACTGGCATCACCTCCGATGCTTTCTTTGTTACTCTCTTTATTATTCCCTCGTTTCATGCCTAAATTAGAGTCATTACTTTAGATATTCTGTTCGTTACCCATACTGTTGTCATCTCGTCACCCAATCTTTACTACCCTCTTTGCATTCGACACTTTCTATATTACTCACTTTGTCATACCCTTGTTACCTTGCTTGTAGTACTAGTATTATCTTCGATAGTTTGCATGTCACTCCTTTTGTTATACTTTGGTTACCTTAACTTTAATACTGACATTACCTTCAACACACATCTTTGTTACTCCATTTGTCACACCCTCGTTACTGTCTTTTACTATCTTCATTACCTTCAGTTCTCTTTTTGTCATACTCACGAGACCTTGCACTTACTACCGTCATTACCTTCGATACTGTGCTTATTTTATTATTCTCTTTGTCAAACCCTCGTTACCTTACCCTAACTACCGTCATCATTTTCGTTATTTTGTTACTCTCTTTGCCATATCCTTGTGGCCTTGTCGTTATCATTGTCATTAACCACCCTTCCCACCCCCGCAGCCCCTTTCCTCCCGTCCTTCATGGCCACGTCACTAATTAGCAGCAGCGGCAGTAGGTTGTCTTCGCACGGCTCCTGATATTGATCCGAGTCACCCCTTCCTCGCTCCTCTATTCACACCGTTTTCTGCCGCTTCTCCTCCCCACCACAGAAAACGTGAAGGTTCGGGTTAATGCTCGAGCTTATGTATATATGTGCACGCCTGTACATGTGCGTGAATATATACTTATATGTATAGATATACGTATATGAATATGTGCATATGTGCCTCTCTCTGCATAAGTATGTACACACGTGTGTATCAATGTACCACTTTACTCATCTCAAAACATGTAATGATAATTACTGTGACAACTTTGTACCATGTGTGTATCATTGTATGGTTTTGAATTATGCTTGTAATGATAATTACTTCTATACCTTCTATGCCCTAAGATATAGATTCTGTTTTCCTCATGCACCCCTCCCTGCTTGGCCTTCAGGGACAGTGCTCCCTATGGTGTTGGGACTTGTACTGAATGGTAGGCTAAATAAAGAACCTAAATACAAAAAACAAATCCTGTACACATATCCATATCTTTATACATGCGTAATATCCTGTTCATTCAGTATGGTTATGGCTAAATGTGCGTGACTATATACATACATGTATAGATATACATGTACATGTATGTGTGCATATGTGCCTCTTTCTGCATACGTATGTACTGTACATTCGAGTGTATTTATGTACCACTTTACTCATCTCAAAACATGTAATGATAATCACTGTAACAACTTTGTATCATGTATGTGCCATTGTAATTTTTTTTTTTCATTATTGTGCTTGTAATGATAATTACTTCTATACCCTCAAAGCCCTAGGGTTTCTTTTCTTTTCTTTTCTTTTTTTTTTTTTTCTCATGCACCGTTTCTTTCTTGGCCTTCAGGGACTGTTTTCACCAGAGTGTTGGGGCTTGTACTGAATGATAAATAAAGAACCTAAAAAAAAAAAAAAATCTGGTAGAAGATCCGATATGACAAGGTCATTCTTATTTCCGTCAGGTAAAAATATGATTATCCAGCATTCTGTCTCGTCATATATATTCATCATCCGAACCTCCTTTCCCACCCTAGGGCAGGGTGAGGAGTGGCAATGTCCAGACAGCCCAAATTTGCCCAATCCAATGGGCCACGCTTCCATTCACTCATCATTCATATATATTCCATGCATTTTAATGAAAATATCAATATCATACAGTATGTTTGGCTCTTTTCTCACGATTGATATTCTAGCCTGTTCTAATGTGTTGTCACTTTGTGTAGATAAGTCTTCACAATAGAGGAATCCAGATATTCAGATTTTCTCATTCACTTTCAGTAAATGGTTACAACGAAGATAAAACACAGAGCCCTCTAGCATATGGGAGACTCCATCTTGATTTTTTCATAAGATTCAGCAAGGAATACGGTTACATGATTAATTCAGTTATAATAATAACTGCTTATTGTGCAGAAATTCGGAAAATTTTCCATCATCATTTATTGGAAAATTCTGACTGGCTTGATTGAACCTTACTAGTGGAAAATTGAACCGAATGAACCTAATTTTACTGACAACCAGAATGGATCTCATTAGACCTAATGGGACTAATTTGCCTTAAATGGGCCAGATTAGAGGTAAGGGGATCTGATGGAAAGTGACTTTCGTAGCAGTAAATAGAAATACCGGTAATTAATTTAAATGGATCAGTGTTAATCTAAGGTGAGCAGGACCTGAATGGACACCAAATGGCCACGATGAACCTGTCTGGACTTAAATGGACCTGAAATACCCTTAATGGACCAAAACTGACCTAAAGGGATCCAACATCCTGTATTATCCATAACTGACTTTCGCGCAACAACTTTGACCTGACCAGATCGAGGAAAAAAAAAAAAAAAGTGCACTGGCTGGGCTGAGTCTGGATCTGCCTTATATGACCTAAGATAATGGAAATAACAGCAATTAAGTGGCATATACACATATGGACACAGACGCCTACAAACAGATGCACACCCACAGACACACGCTGGAAGACTTACACAGATACATGTTCTGACACCACTACACACATACACACGCCAACACACAAAATCTGACGCCAGCACACACACACACACACACACACACACACACACACACACACACACACACACACAAAACTTTTCGTTCTTATTACTCGCTATCTGCAGTAGGCTATCTGTTTCTTGCAAACATATGATCCTCACATGTCTTTCATTCCTAAGCTCACCCTACCTCTCACTCAACATGCGTTTTAATTATTATATACACTATACTGTGTGTGTGTGTGTGTGTTGTTACATAGCCAATGATTTCATCATCCTTTGTATAATTCTAACGTACAGTATGCTGCATGTTTGATCACGATTCGCCTCGTGGCTTCCATAGCGACTAGGCTTGCGTGTTCTACCTCACTCCCCCCTTCTCCCCCTTATAGTAGAGTAAGTCGTTCTTTCTGTTGTTCAGAGCAGGATTGTCAACTCTTTGTCCCCTATGGCTTCATTTGCACGTCCTTCTTACAAGTTGTATCAAGCTCTGCCGGCCCCTATATAATGAGCTCAGTCTCTGCATTAATTGCCACTTAGATCTACTCCTCATTTTGTGCACATCTCTGGCCTCCCCTGTACAGTTGTTGTTATTTTTGTGAGTGCTCAGGAAGTCTCCAACCATCTAGCTGCTGTGTAATTTGAGTATAAGTGTTATTACATTTTTTTCTTCTACTGTATAGCATAAGGTGTTGGTTCGTGGGCCTGGTGAGGTTTTTGTGATTAATGAAAAGTTTTACTGTCAGCCAGTAGTAATAATATTTTGTATCTATAATAATATATCTTGCTTTAACTGAGCATTATCCGGTTTTCTCATTTCATCAGGGCTGACTTAGATAAATTTACACTTGCTATTTTCGTGTTAATAGAGGCTATTGCAGTTAACCATATATTTAACCTGTTTTTTGCCATTACATTATCCTTATGAGTCCTGAATGTTTAGTTGTTAGTTTGAGCATTAAACTTTAACTTGTAATTTTACCTAACTCAATTGTTTTGAACCTGGAAATTTGCGGGACAGTAGTGATTTTAGTATTCTCACTTGAAGTGTTGCATTATCTCTCTCTGTTCCGTAACATAAATTTGGCGACCTCTTATCAGGATATTCAGGATATTGCTTGATATTTCGTGACTGTGATTTATTCATGATGTCTACTATTACTACACTTGATGAAGCCAAAGATTTTTTGTCAAATGTGCAAACAGTGTGTGATGTAGAAAACAGAACAAAGAATGAACTTAAGCTTGTTGCTCAACAATTGGGAATTGCTGTTCGCTCTCATCATTCTAAAGATCAAATTGTTGACATGATTAATGAAAGCTTGTTTAATGTAACTCCTCCAGATGAGCAAACGCGGATTGAAATAGCTAAGTTACAGCTAGCCCTGCAGGAGGCTCGTGCTAAGAAGGCTGAGTTTCAGGCCCGTGCTAAGGAGGCTGAGTTTCAGGCTCGTGCCAAGGAGGCTGAGTTTCAGGCTCGTGCTAAGGAGGCTGAGTTTCAGGCAGACCATGAGTATCGCATGAAACAAGGTGGAACTGGATCATCTAGCTCTGATGATTTCGATGTGGCTAAAAATGTTAAACTTGTCCCTCCTTTTAATGAATCTGATTTAACAAAGTATTTTCAGTTGTTTGAGAGGGTAGCTACAGGTTTTAATTGGCCCAAAAAGTATTGGCCAGTACTCCTTCAAACTGTTCTCACCAGTAAAGCTCAAGTAACTTATGCATCTTTGCCTCAGGATCAATCTGATAATTATGATGTAGTTAAGAGCTTGATTCTTAAGGCCTATGAGCTTGTTCCTGAAGCCTATAGAGTAAAATTTAGGACAACTTATAAGCAAGATAAGCAATCCCATGTTGAGTATGCAAAAATCAAAGAAGATCTGTTAGAGCAGTGGTTAAATTCTAAGAATGTAAATTCTGATTTTGATAAATTTAAGCAGATGATTTTGCTGGAGGACTTCAAAAGGTGTATTAATAATGATGTAAGCCTATATCTTGATGAGAAAAGAATAGATAATTTGTCTGATGCTGCAGTTTTAGCTGATGAATACGTTCTCACTCACAAGAGATATTCTAAAGAAAAAAGGAATGCTGAAAGTAAGTATGTTGCCTCTACTCAGAGTACAGGTAACAGGAAAGAGAATAAAGATGATGTTTCTCAGGAAGTAAATACCAGCTTCACCTCTAGAGTTCAGAAAAGTAAATGTACTTATTGTAGTAAGCTTGGTCATACTACGGAGAAATGTTTCAGGAGACAGCGTGATGAGAACAAAAAGGAGTCTTTTAATATTCAGTCAATTGGTCTAGTGTCCACCCTTGAGAGTTCCCAGAATTCTTTAACCGAGTTAACTGAACCTGCTTTGAGGGGTAAATTAAATTCTCATGATGAAGCTCCTCTTTTGAGCAGTAACGTGAGTGACACTCTCAAGAGTTCATGTGCTAATTTCCTGTCTGATGGTTTTGTCAGTCCTCTGGACAGTAATGACAGGAAATCAGTTAAAATATATCGTGATACAGGTGCTTGCCAATCCCTTATGCTGACCAGTGTTCTAGGCTCTAATGTTAATTCCTCTGATGAAACTGTAATCTTACAAGGTGTAGGGAATAATTACTTCTCTGTCCCTCTGTGCAGAGTGAATTTAGAGTCTGGTTTTGTTAATGGTTCCGTTATGGTTGGGTTGGTTGAGACACTCCCAATGTCAGGTGTAACTTTCTTACTTGGAAATGATATTGGTGAAAGCCAAGTGTGTCCAGCTCCTCAGTTGTCTAGTGAACCGGTGACTGCGACCCAGGATTGTGATATCCCTGACGTGTTCTCTGCATGTGCTGTCACTAGGGCTAAATCTAAAGTTACTGGTGACTTAGAGGATAATGATGATGATGATGATGTTATCCTAGCTGACACTTTTCTTGCTAATTTGGACCACTCACCAGATGAGGCAGTACCCGGTAGTGTTGATAATTTGTCTCGTCAAGAGTTGGTTGAGTTGAAGGTTGCTGACCCTGAGTTGAAAGGTCTAGCTAACTCTGCTTGCAGTGAGGAAGAGTCAGCTGGTGCTTCTACTTGTTATTATATAAAGTCAGGAGTACTTATGAGGAAGTGGAGACCCCCAACAGCATCAGCCGACTGTGAATGGGAGGTTGTACATCAAGTTGTCATCCCTTGTGTTTGTAGGCTGGATATCATTAGAGTGGCTCATGATTCCAGTTTGGCAGGACACCTTGGAGTGAGGAAGACTGTGGCACGCATTTTGAAACACTTCTACTGGCCAGGTATCTTCAGAGATATTTCCTGGTATTGTAAGTCTTGTCACACCTGTCAAGTTGTGGGGAAGTGTAATCAGATCGAAAAGGTTGCACCTCTAGTTCCCATTCCTCCTTTTGAGGCGCCATTCACCCGCGTGTTGGTGGATATTTTGGGCCCTCTTCCAAAAGACTTCTTCAGGATTTTCTTATGTGTTGACCCTGATTGATATGGCTACTCGTTATTCTGAAGCCATTCCACTTAGAAATATCTCAGCAAAGAACGTGGTTAAGGAAATGCTAGGGTTCTTCACAAAGTTTGGTCTGCCCAAGGAGGTACAGTCAGACCGGGGAAGTAATTTCATGTCAAATGTTTTCAAGCAGTCTCTGAAAGAGTTGGGCATCACCCAGATCACGTCTTCAGCTTACCATCCCCAGACCCAAGGAGCGTTGGAGAGATATCATCAAACACTGAAATCGATGCTCAGGAATACTGTTTGGAACATCAGAAAGACTGGGATAAAGGTCTTCCATTCGTTGTATTTGTCGCAAGAGAATCTCCAAATGAATCACTGGGCTTCTCACCCTTTGAACTACTGTTTGGCCATGAATTAAGAGGACCCCTTAAGCTACTCAAGGAATGTTGGCTGTCGGAGGAAGATGACGTCAACCTGCTGGAGTATGTGATGAAATTCAAAGAACGGCTGTCCACTGCTTTACAGCTGGCGGGAGAGAATTTAGGAGCTGCTCAGGAGAAGATGAAGACTTGGTATGATAAGAAGTCCAGGTTATGCCACTTTCAGCCAGGAGATCAGGTTTTGATTCTGCTACTGGTGCATGGGCAACCTCTTCAAGCCAAGTTTAGTGGTCCTTATTTCATGGAGAAGAAACTCAGTGATGTCAACTATGTCATCGCCACACCAGATCGTAGAAAGAACAAGCAACTTTGTCACATCAACATGCTAAAGTTATATCACAGGCGGGACGAAAATAACCCAGTCTGCACTGTAGCTGTTCCACCCGAGTCTGCAAGTGAAGTTCTCCCATGCAGCATGAGCCTGAGTGATAGTTTGGGGAAGAATCCTAATATCATGAATGATCTCCATATTAAACTTTCTCATCTAGCTCCCAAGGAAAGGCAGGAGTTTTCGGCATTACTGCAGGAGTACCCGCAAGTGTTCCGTGCCACTCCAGGAAGAACCACTGTGTTGATGCATGATGTCAATGTTGGAGACGCAAAGCCAATCAAACTGTCTCCTTACCGTGTGAACCCAGCGAAAGTTCCTCTCATCCAGAAGGAGCTTGGCTACCTGTTGGACCACAAGATGATTGAGCCCTGTCAGAGCGAGTGGAGTTCTCCTGTCACTCTAGTCCCTAAGCCAGGTGGGTCACAGCGGTTTTGCATCGACTACAGACGTGTTAATCAAATAACCAAAACAGACACTTACCCTCTCCCTCGCGTGGAAGATTGCATAGACAAGATCGGAAAGGCTAGGTACATAAGTAAGTTTGATTTGTTAAAGGGATACTGGTAAGTACCTACGACTGAACGTGCTAGGGAGATCTCATGTTTTGTAACACTAGGAAAGAGTTTTGCATGTTTTGTAATGCCATATGGTATGAAGAATGCACCAGCCACATTGCAGAAGCTCATGAATGTTGTAACAGAGGGTTTGGCAGGGTGTGTTGTTTATATTGATGATGTATTAATCTTCAGTGACAACTGGAAAGATCACCTATGCCATGTCAGTAAATTTCTTGAGCGTTTGGTTCAGGCTAATCTTGCAGCTAATTTATCAAAGTGTGAGTTTGGTCAAGCTAAAGTTCAGTACCTTGGGTTCGTAGTTGGTGATGGACACGTTGCACCACCAGCAGCTAAGGTTCAGGTTATAAGTGATCTTCCCAGACCTAAAAGTAGGAAAGAGCTACAAAGATTTTTGGGAATGGTAGGTTATTAGAGGAGATTTGTTCTTAACTTTTCAATTCTTGTATCACAACTTACAGACCTACTGAAAAAGGGAGTTATATTTGTCTGGACCGATAACTGTGAATCCTCTTTCAGTAAACTTAAAGCTATCCTATTAAGTCAGCCAGTGCTCGCTACTCCAAATTTTGCTAAGCCTTTTAAGATGGCTGTTGACGCAAGTGATACAGGAGCTGGGGCTGTTTTGCTGCAAGAGGATGATCAGGGTATTGAACACCCTGTATCTTATTACAGTAAGAAGTTCACTCCACCTCAAAAGAACTACTCAACTATTGAGAAAGAGCTTTTGGCCTTGATTTTGGGTTTACAGCATTTTTCATTTTATTTGTGTTCTGGTTTTGACCCCATAGTCATTTATACCGATCATAACCCACTGGAATTCCTTAGTAAGTTTAAAGATAAAAATCAGAGATTGACAAGATGGAGTCTACTTCTTCAGGAGTATTCATTAGACATACAACATGTCAAGGGGAAAGAAAATGTTATTGCAGATTGCTTATCTAGACTTTAGACAGATTGTTTTAGAGTAATAAGAAATTTCCTTTGTAAATTTCTTTTTTTTAGTGGGGAGGTTTTTCATAGCCTATGATTTCATCATCCTTTTTTATAATTCTAACGTACAGTATGCTGCATTTTTTATCACGATTCGCCTCGTGGCTTCCATAGTGACTAGGCTTGCGTGTTCTACCTCACTCCCCCCTTCTCCTCCTTATAGTAGAGTAAGTCGTTCTTTCTGTTGTTCAGAGCAGGATTGTCAACTCTTTGTCCCCTATGGCTTCATTTGCGCGACCTTCTTACAAGTTGTATCAAGCTCTGCTGGCCCCTATATAATGAGCTCAGTCTCTGCATTAATTGCCACTTAGATCTACTCCTCATTTTGTTCACATCTCTGGCCTCCCCTGTACAGTTGTTATTATTTTTGTGAGTGCTCAGGAAGTCTCCAACCATCTAACTGCTGTGTAATTTGAGTATAAGTGTTATTACATTTTTTTCTTGTACTGTATAGCATAAGGTGTTGGTTCGTGGGCCTGGTGAGGTTTTTGTGATTAATATAAAGTTTTCTGTCAGCCAGTAGTAATAATATTTTGTATCTATAATAACATATCTTGCTTTAACTGAGCATTATCCGGTTTTCTCATTTTATCAGGGCTTAGATAAATTTACACTTGCTAATTTCGTGTTAATAGAGGCTATTGCAGTTAACCATATATTTAACCTGTTTTTTGCCATTACATTATCCTTATGAGTCCTGAATGTTTAGTTGTTAGTTTGAGCATTAAACTTTAACTTGTAATTTTACCTCTTTTGTTTTGAACCTGGAAATTTGCGGGACAGTAGTGATTTTAGTATTCTCACTTGAGATGTTCATTATCTCTCTCTGTTCTGTAACAATATATATATATATATATATATATATATATATATATATATATATATATATATATATATATATATATATATATATATATATATCCCTGACCTTTTCTATTATAATCCCTCCAAATTCCTTTGCTGCAACACATAAGAGACCTATGCCACGATATTTTCTACATTCCCTTTGTGCGCCTTTCATTGTTGTCCAGGAGTACAATCACATCAATCCTTTTTTCCACTCTTCTGGTACAATTTCACTTCTCCAATCTGTTTTCGTATATTTGACAAGCCCATCCTTTCACTCCACAGCACATAAACATCTCTGCATACACCTCATCAACACCTGCTACCTTCTCATTCCATAGTTACATCACAACTTTCTTCACTACTGCCAGTGTTGTTCTTCCTGGCCTTACATTTCATCTCTGCATACCTTAAAACCAGCCACGATTATTTCCTCTCCTCGATATTCATTCCCATTCAAAATAACTTTCCTAGTGCTCTTTGTATCGCTTCCTTTTGTAAGTACTATTCCACTTTCATCCTTAACATTTTCTAGCCTCATTCATCCTCCATTTCCACACTTTCTCATTTCCTTTCAGGACAGTTTCCTATTTCAGAGTAATTTGATTCATTTTTCTTATATTATATTGATTAACATCCTTTTTATAATTTTAACCATCTTCATATGCTTAGTACACACAATATATTCCATTGTTCTGTCATTTACTCCTTTCTTATCTGCACCCGAACCACTTTTTTCGCTTTTCTTCCACTGCCTTTTCAAATTCAACAGCCCAACAAGCTGTAATTTTCTTTCTTATTGATTACGATCATGGTCATGTGAGTGATCTGTAATCATGAAGAAAATCCACACGATTAGGTAAGGCTTAGACGCAGAAGGGATGAGTAAAGGCACACATTAGCAAGGGGAGAAAGAAAAACAAAAAAGTGGATGACGTGGTATGAGGAAGTTACAAATGGGGGTGAGGATGAGGAAATAATGGAGGAATGTAGGAGTGCAAGAGGAAAAGGGCGAAAAGTAGGGTGGAAGAGAAAAGGAGGAAAAAGTTTATGAATAAAACAGGAGGTAAAAATATTAAGGACCGTATGTTTCTCCATTTCTCATACCCTCGTTATTGTGCCTTTAGTACCATCATTACCTTCAATATTTTCCTTGTTCCACTTTTTGTCATGCCTTCGTTACCTTGCTTTTACTACCGTCATTACCGTCGATACTCTGTTACTCCCTTTGTTATATTCTCAATACCTTTTTCTTTATTAAAGTCTTTACCCTTGAGGTTTTCTTTGGCACTCTTTTTGTTGAAATCTCGTTACCTTGCCATTACTGTTGTCATTACCTTTGGTACTTTGTTGCTCCCTTGTCATAAGTTGCTACCTACCTTTGTCTACCGTAATTACCTTTAATACTTTTTGTTACTCCCTTTGTCAAACATTTCTAACATAGTCTTTTTTACCGTCATTATCTTCGCTACAATATTTGTTTCTTTGTCATACTCACGTTACATTGCCTTTACTACTGTCATTACCTTAGATACCTGTACATTCTTTGTTAATTCCTCTGTCACACACTCATTGTTTTGCCTTTACTACCTTCATTAACTTAACGTTTTGTTACTCTTTTTGTCATACCTCCGTTGCCTTATCTTTACTACGATCATTATCTACGATACTTTCTTCGTTATCCCCTTTGCCGTATCCTCGTTACCTTATCATTGCTACCACCATTACCTTTGATGCTTTCTATGTTACTGTCCTTTCCTTACCACCGTTGCTTTGCCTTTACTAACGTCATTACATTCAGTGCTTGCCTTGTTTCTCACTTTGATATACCCTCGTTACCTTACCTTTGATACTTTATTTATCAGTCTCATTGTCACATCTTTGTTACCTTCAAGTTACTACTTTCCCTACTTTCCTTGTTGTGTTATTTCTCTTATCCTTGTTACCGTGCCATTCCTTTCGTCAGTACCTTCCATACTTTCTTTGATACACCCTTTATCATACTCTGGTTACCTTACCTTTACTGCCATTAGATTTTTTTTTTTTTTTAATTCCCATTGTAATGCCCTCATTACCTTTACTGCCGTCATTACCATCGATGCTTTCTTTGTTACCCCATCTCTCATACCATCGTTACCCTGCCATTACTACCGACATAATCTTTGATGCTTTCTTTGTTCCTCGCTTTATTATGCGAACATCATATTCTCTTTGCTACCTCATTACCTTCGATTTTTTTTTTTTTTTTTTTTTGTTACTCCCAGTGTGCTCTCCTTATCAAGTTGCTTATACTACTTTCATAACTTCGAAATTTTCTTTCTTACTCCGTTTGTCATTACATCATTATCTTCTGTCTATCTATCTATCTATTGCCGGACGCATCAATCCAGGGAGGGGAGATCACACACAAATTTCCTCCATGTCGCCCTGTCCAATGCCGATTCACTGCCTTCCTGCCAGTTCACCCCTTCTCTCTCTCATATACCTCTCCACTCCATCCCTGCATCTCATTCTCGCCCTCCCCCTCCCTCTCCCCCCCACCACTTCACTCGCATACACTCTCCTCGTTAGTCTCTCACCCTCCATCCTCTCCACATGGCCAAACCACCTCAATGTATTTTCTCTTAACTCTTTCTATCACATCCACATCCACACCACAGGGTTCCCCCACTTCGTCACTTGTCAGTCTGTCTCCCCACGCATCTCCACACGCTCCCCCCAAACAATCCACTTCCACTGCTCTCACCACCGACCTGAGTCCCACCAACAAGGTCCAAGCCCCACCTCCGCTAGAGCCGGCATCACAGCACCATGCAGTGACCCGCCGACTTCCATGCACGCTTCCCCACTCCCCATCACTGCTCCCAAAGAACCAGCAACCCTCCCCCCCCCCCGGCAACACCCACCAAGCACCCCACCCTCCACACCTCCACCCCCACCCACCACACCACCCCAGCACCCAGTGTTATTACCATCGATGTTTTCCTTTGTACTCGCTTTGCCATTGCCTCGTTATCCTGCCTGTACTACGGATATTACCTTCGACACTTTGTTTGTTACTACGTTTGCCATACCTCCGTTATCTTGCATTTAATACTATTATTACCATCGGTGCTTTTATTGTTACTCACTTTACTATACCATCGATATCTTGCCTTATCTACCGTCATCACATTGGACATTTTTGTTTTTTGTTTTTTTGTTACTCCCTTTGTCGTGTTCTCCTTACTTTGCCTTTACTAACGGGATTATCTTTATCCTTTGTTTGTTACGCTCTGTGTCATCAATCAATCAATCAATCATTTCCTGTGACACCCCACGGGATGCATAGGGCCTCGATGAACTCTCTCCACCAATATTTGTCTCTTGCCATCTCCTTCAGGTCCCACCAACACTCCTCACCCAGGTTTCCTTCGGCCTACCTCTACCTCTTCTTCCTCTAGCAGTCCACTCTGGCACATCCTGTAATAAACTACCTTCTTTTCTGCATATGTGCCCCAGCCACTTCCAGCGAGACAGTCTCACATATTCATTAACTGGTTCCACTCTTGTAATATCCCTTACTCTTGCATTTGTAACTCTGTCTTGCCACTTTACCTCAAGAATCCTTCTCAGTATTTTATTCTCAAATCCTAATACTTTCTGATCTGTTGCAGTTGTACTGTACCATGACTCATGCCCATAAATTAAAATTGGTCTAACCATGGACTTGTAAATTTTCACTTTAGTATGTACCGAAAGCATATTATTATTCCAAACAGATTTCAGCATTCCAACAGCTCGCCAAGCCTGTCTAATCCTCTCCTCAATTTCATTGCTTAATGATCCATTAGATGATACAATCGTTCCCAGATATTTAAACTTTTCTACATTCTTCACCACATTATTCCCAATTACACAATCAATTTGGTTCTCCACGTTCATATTAATAATTTCAGTCTTTCCACAATTTATTACCAATCACACTTTTTCTCCTTCCTCCACCAGACAATCGAGCACCCTCTGCATCTCATAAATACTTTCACAAATCAGTACAATATCATCAGCATAGTCCAAATCCATCAGCTTCTTATTTTCTTTCCAGTTAATTCCTGCACCTGTTCTCCTTACAACCTTTTTCATAACATAATCCATAACCAAAACAAACAACAATGGCGAAAGAACTCCTCCTTGAATCACTCCTGACCTAACTTGAAATGGATCACTCAAAGAACCACCCACCATTACCTTACAAAAAGTACTTTCATGCAGTCTTCTAATAATACTTACAAACTTTTCTGGTATACCATACAATCTCATAATTTTCAACATAGCTCCATGCGAAACACTATCAAACGCCTTTTCAAAATCCACAAAACATATACTAAGTGGCATTTTCATCTCATTAGCTTGTTGCATTAGATACCTTAATATAAAAATCTGATCATTACAACCTCGACCATTTCTAAATCCCGCTTGTTCTTCTCTTAAAATTTTATCAATTACTGGCTGTATTCTGTTCAACAAGATTTTGGAAAAGACTTTTGCAACTACAGGTGTCCAAGTTATCCCCCTCCAATTGCCACACACACTTAAATCTCCCTTTTTTGGTATTTTTATAATCACTTCATTTTTCCACTCTTATGGAATTATACCATTATCCCAAGTCGCATTAAAAAGTTTCAAAAGCGCATTCTTCAACTCGTCATTTTCCATCTTAAACATTTCAGGGAATATTCCATCCTCTCCTGAGACCTTAAAATTCTTTAACTCCTTTATAGATTTTGCTACCTCTTCCAAAGTTATATCCCCTGTTTCTATCTGCAAATCTCTCTTGGCTGGCAAAATGTCCTCTTCAGCTGGGATTGGTCTATTTAGAACAGATTCAAAGTGGTCTTTGCACCTTCCTTTTATATCCAAATCTTTAGTCAACAAATTACCATTTCTATCTCGTTCAGGTATTTCCTTCCTTCTCTTTTCAGTCCCAGTTAACTCCTTTATGGCCTGATACGCCATTTTTCATACCCTTGTTTCCGTGACTTTCTTTCCGTCGTTATCTTCGATGTTTGTTTGTTGCTCCCCTTGTCATACCAGCATTATCTTGCTTCTACTACCGACAGTACCTTTGAAGCTTTCTTTGCTGCCTTTGTGTTACCATCTTTACCTTGCCTTTGCTGTCTCATTACCTTCAGTACATTCCTTGTTACTCTCTTTTTCATAATCCTGTTGCCATGTCTTTACTACCGGCATTAACTTTGATCCTTTGTATATAACTTTCTTTGTAATACCCTATTTACCTAACGTTTGCTGCCACCATTACATTTGATATATCGTCTTTTGCTTAGTATATCATATCCACGTTACTGTCCCGCCTCTACATTCATTACCTTCCATTCTTTCTCTCTTACTTCCTTTGTCAAACCATCGTTACCTTCGATTTCTACCTTCATTACCTCCAATTCTTTCTTTGTTACTCCTTTCGTCATAACCTCATGTCCTTCCTTTACTACCGTCATTACCTCGGATTCTTACTTTGTTGCACCCTTTGTCATACCCTTGTTACCTTCCTTTTCTACCTCCTTTACCTCCGATACATTCTTTGCTACTCCATTTGTCATACCCTCGTTACCCTCGTTTATTACCGCCATTACCTCCGATACTTACTTCTTGCATACCCTCTTTACCTATCCCCACTTACCGTCATCACCATCATTACTTTCTTTGTTACATCCTCTATCATACTATAGTTATATTGTCTTTAATACCGCCATTATCTTAGATTCTTCCATTGTTAATCCCTTTCCCATATCCTAGTTCCCTTGCTTTTATAGCTATTCTTACTTTCGATGCTTTATTTGTTACTTTCATTGTTATACCTTCTTCGTTAAGTTGTCTTTACTACCGTCTTTGGAAATATACTTTGTTACCCCCTTTATCATACCCTTGTTGCCTTGTTTTGCTACTACAATTACCATCTATGATTTCTGTGTTACTCTCTTTTCATCCGCTCGTTACCATGTCAGTTGCACCGACATAACCTTTAATACATTCCTTGTTACTCCCTGTGTCATACCCCCGTTACCTTGCTTTTACTGTTGTCATTACCTTTCTTGCTATCTTAGTAGTTCCCTTATCCATTACCTTCCTTACCTTCCTTTAGCTATCGTCATTACTGTAGGTGTTGTCTTTGTTACTACGTTTCTTTTTGTCGCACCGTCGTTACCCTGCCTTTACCACCCTCATTATCTTCGATACTCTCTTTGTTTCGCCCTTTGTCATACTCTTGCTACCTTGACTTTACTGTTGCCATTATCTTCGATACTTTGTTTGGGACTCTTTTATTTGATACACTTGTTACTTTAACTTACTGCCAATATTACCTTCAATACTTTCATTGTTACTCAATCTGTAATACCCTCATTACCGTGCCATTCCAACCATCATTACCTTCGATATTATCTTCATGACTCCCTTTGTCAGGCCTTAGTTACCTTGTCTTTATTAAGGACAGTACCTTTGATGCTCTTTGTGTTATTTCCTTTGCAGTACTTTTGCAACCTTGCCTTTACTACCGCCCTTATCTTTGATACTTTGTTATTCCTTTGTCATACTCTAATTACCTAATTTTACAAGGAATATTACCTTAGATACTTTTATTGTTCTTCCATAAGTCAAACCCTGGTTACTGTGCCTTTAGCAGCATCATTACCTTCAATTCTTTCCTTGTTCTTCCCTTTGTCATATCCTAGTCACCTTGCTTTTACTACCGCCATTACCTTCGATACTTTCTTTGTTGTTCCTTTGTCAAACCCTCGTTACCTTGCCCTAAGTAGGCGACCTTCATCACCTTCAATGCTTTCTATTTTATTCTCTTCGTCATACCTTCGATTCTCTCGTTGTTACTCCCTTGTTCAAATTCTGATTGCCTTTCCCTTACTACCATCATTACATTCGATGCCCTCTTTGTTACTCACTTTCCCATAGCCTCGTTATCTTACCGTAATTACCATCATTACCTTAGATATTTCCTTTGTTACTTTCTCTGTCGTTACCTTATCTTTAGTACCTTGATTACTTTCGATACTTTCTTTGTTTCTCCCTTTGTCACATCTTTGTTACCTGGACTATACTACTGTCATTATCTTCCATAGTTTGCTTGTGACTCCCGTTTTTCATACCCATGTTACATGACTTCTCGACCAACATTACCTTCAACAGTTTCTTCGTTACTCAGATTATCACAACCTCGTTACCATGCCTTTCCCACCGTCATTATCATCAATATTTTCTTTGTTACCCCTTTTCTCATACCCTCGTTACCTCGTCTTTACTGCCGACAGTAACTATCATGCTTCCTACGTTACTCCCTTTGTCATGCCCGTCTTATCCTGCGTTTACTGCCGGCATTATCTTCGACACATTCTTACTCTCTTTGTCATTCCCTAGTAACTTAACCCATATTACCAACATTACCCTCTATAATTTTTTTGTTACTCCATAGTCATACCCTAATTTCCTTGCTTTCACTTTTTCTTTGTTACCGGTACTGCCATAACCGCGTTAACCAGCTTTTACTACCGCCATTGCCAACGATTCCTACTCTGTAAACCCTTCTTCATGATCTTGTTACCTGGCCCTAACTACCGTCATCATATTCAATACTTTTTTTTTTTCCTCCCTTTGTCGTACCATCAATACCTTGCCTACACTACCATCATTACCTTCGATATTTTCTTTGTTACTCTGTTTCTCATACCCTGGTTATTTGGCCTTTACTACCATCATTACTGTCTATGCCTTTTGTTAATCCATTATCATACCCACGTTACCGTGCCTTTCCTGCCTTCATTACCTTCACTATTTTCTTTGTTACTCCTTTTGTAGTACCCTGGTTACCTTGCCTTTACTACTTTCAGTACTTTTGTGATTTTCTTTGTTACTCTCTTTGTCGCATCCTTGATACCTTTTCTTCACTACCGACATTTAATTCAGTACTTTCTTCGTTCCTCCTTTTGTCATGCCCATATTAATTTGCCGTTACTAACGACATTGTCTTCGATGCTTTTTTTGTTACTCTCTTTGTCATACCCTAGTTACCTTACCATTACTACCTACATAACCTTCGATATTTTCTTTGGTATTCCAAAAGTTATACCCTCCTTACTACCTTTACCACCTTTATTGCCTTCAATTCATTTTTTTTTTTTTTTAACATCTTTTGTCATATCCTCGTTACCTTGTTTTTACTACTGTCATTACCTTCGAAACTTCTTTGTTACATCTTTTGCCATACTTTTCTTACCTTATTTTTTCCGCAGTCATTAACTATAATGCTTCCTTACATATTCCCCTTGTCATGCTGTTTTTACCTTGCTCTCCATACCGTCGTTGCCGTCTATACCTTGTTTGTTATTCCCATTGTAATATTCTTATTAAATTGAATTTACTATCGTCAGTATCTTCAGTGCTTTCTTTGTTACTCATTTTGTCGTACTCATGTTACGTACCCTTTACTAACATCATTACCATCGATGTTTTCTTTCTTTCTTTCTTTTTTACTCATTTTGTCATACCGTCCTTAACCTGCCTATACTACGGTCATTACCCTTCATTCCTTCTTTGTTCCTTCTTTTGTCATACTGCGATTACCTTGCCTTTACTACCGTCTTAACCTTCGATGTGTTATTCGTTGCTATCTTGTGTCATATGTTCCTTCCCATGCCTTTACTGTCGGAATTACCTTCGATGCTTTCTTTGTTACTCCCTTTGTCATACCCTAATTACCTTGTCTTTACTACCGTCATTACCTCCTATGTTTTCTTTCATATTCTCTGTCATACTGATATTTCCCTGCCTTTACTACCGTCATTATTTTCAATGCTTTGTATGTTACTCCGACATGCTCTCGTTATCCTGCCTTTATTGCCGTCATTATCTGTGATGTTACTCCGTTTGTCACATCAGCGTCACCCAACCTTTATTACCGTCATTATCTGCGATACTTCCTTTTTTACTCCCTTTGCAACACCTTCGTTACCTTGCCTTAACTGCCGTGTTTACCTTAGATATTTTGTTTCTTACTCCCTTTGTAGTATCCTCCCTAAATTGCCATTAATACCCTTAAAGCCTTTGATACTGTTACTCCCGCTTTTATGCCCTTTTCACCCCTCTTTACTACCGCCAATACCTTACCTTCAGTGCTTACATTGTTACTCATTTTCTTATACTTTCATTACCTTGCTTTTTCCATCACTACCTTCCAGGTTTTCTTTGACAGTGCCTTTGCCATAACCTCATTACCTTGTCTTTATTACCGTCATTATCATCGATTTTCTTCATTGTGACACCTTTTATCATATCCTTATTACCTTGCCTTTACTAGGCTACTGAAGTCATTACCTCCGCCAAGGAGGTTGTTTTCACCCCTGTCCGTTTGTTTTGTTAGTTTGTTGGTTGATGTGTGAGCAAGATTACACAAAAACTACTGGACGGATTTCCACGAAACTTGACAGAAGAATGAGCCTTGGCCCAGAATACATTCCATTCAATTTTGGTAATGATCTGGATAAAGGTGCTGATCCAGGATTTTTTTTTTTTTTTCACTTTCTTTAACATTGCGAGATACGGCGTCGGGGAAGGTATGTGCTCTACTGAGTGCCATTATAAATTTTAATGATTTATCTTCTTACTTCCGTTCCCATACGCTCGTTACCTTGGCTTCTCTACCGCCACTAACTTACCTATGTTGTTTCTTACTTCGTCGTTCCCTTGTTATCTTGTCTTTACTGCCCGCATTATCTTCGATAATAGATTTGTTGCTCAATTTTTCATAACGTTCTTACCTTTCTTTTACTACTAACATTACCTTCGACACTTTATTACTCCATTTGTTATAGCCTCGTTACTGTGCCTTTATCTACTGTCATTACCTTCGATATCCTTCGATATACCCACGTTACCATGTTTTTGTTACAGAGAATACCTTCAATTCTTTCTTTTTTACTCACTTTGATATTCCTATGTTAGCCAGCCTTCACTACCATCATTATCTTCGGTAGTTTCTTTGTTACTACCTCTGCCGTACCCTAATTACCTTGCCTTTACTACGAACATTACCTTTGACACTTTCTTTATTACTCTTTACATCTTACCCTTGTTAATCTGCCCTTACTACTTTATCTTCAACTCTTTCTTTGTTACTCCTTTTGTCATACCCTCGTTATCTTGCCCCAACTACAATCACCACCTTGAAACCTTTGTTGCTTCTTTTGTCATACCTTCATTGACTTACCTTTACTACCGCCATTGCCTTCATCATCTTTCTTACTCCCATTGTTATACTCTCTTTCCGTTTTTTTTACTACTTCTATTACCTATGATATTTTCTTTTTTATCTCTTTTGTCTTGCACTCATTACCTTCCCTTTCATACCGTCATTACTTCGATACTCTCCTTGTTACACCATTTGTCTTACCCTAATAACAGTGCCTTTAATACGCTTATTACCGTCGATACTTTCATTATTACACCCTTTGTTATACCATGGGTACCATAGCATTACTACCGTCATTACATTCGATACTTTCTCTTTATTCACTCACATACCCTCGCTATCCCGCCTTTACTACGATGTTTATCTTGGTTTCTTTTATTTTCTGTTCCTCTCTGTCGTTCCCTGATTACTTTGACTTTACTACCATCAGTACCTTCGATGTTTTCTGTGTTACTTCCATTGTCATAGCGTCGCGTTGTTACCTTGCTTTTACTAACGTCATTACCTTCGGTGCTTTCCTCGTTACTCCCTTTGATAAATGCTTGTTACCTTACCTTTACTACTCTCATTACTTTATGATTTCTTTGTTATTCCGTTTGTCATATCATCCTTACCATGCCTTTCCCACCACCATTACTATGATGCTTTCTTTATTACTCCAATGACGCACCTTCGTTACCAGGCCCTTCATTTTTTACGTCGTTTGTAATACGATCGTTACCTAGCCATTGCTAGCATCATTACCTTCGATACTTCCTTTGTTACTATCTCTGTCATATCCTTGTTAGCTTTGCATTACCTCTTATCATTACCGTAGATAATTTGTTAATCCTTTTCTCGTTCCCTCTGTACCACGCCATTACTACCCTCATTACCTTATTTTTTCTTTTTTCTTTTTTCTTTTTTTTTGTTACTCTCTCTTTCATACCCTTGTTACCTTGCATTAACGATATTATCTTCGTTAATTTGTTTACTACTCCCTTTGACATACTTGAGTTATCTTCCTTTACTACCAACATTACCTTCAGTACATTCTTTGCTATTTCGTTTGTCATACTCTCGTTACTGGTGTTTTTTCTTACCTTCATTACACTCAGTTCTTTCTTTATTACTTCCTTTGTTATAGTTTCGTTAACTTGCTTTTTACTACCTTTGTAACCTTGGATACTTAGTTTGTTATTCCTTTTCTCTAGCTCTCGTTACCTTGCCCTGACAACCATCATCCCCTTCGATACCGTCTTAGTTACTCCGTTGTCATACCATTGTTACATACCTTAACTACCATTATTACCTTCGATATTTTTGTTATTCCGTTTGTCACATTCTTCTTACCTTTGTTACCCTTCCTTTATCATCGTCATTACCTTCGACACTTTCTTTGTTACTTCCTTTGTGATATCCACATTACCTGCCCTTTACTACGATCATTACCATGGATACTTTGTTACCCCTTTTGTCATATCATTATCCTGACTTTACTACTGCCTTTTCTTTAGCTGCTTTATTTATTTCATTCTTTGTCATACCCTCGATTTACCTTGCCTTTACTACCGTCAATACCTTCTATTGTTTCTTGGTATTTCTATTTTCCCATCCATTCGTTACCTTGACTTTTCTACTTTCATTGCATATGACACTGTTATAAATTTTGTCATACCCACGTTACGTTACCTTGAATACCGTCATTACGTTCGATACTTTCTTTGTTCCTTCCTTTGCCATACCCTCGTTACTAGTCCTCTACATCCTTAATTACCTTCAATAGTTTTTTCTTACTTCCTTCGATACTTTGCCTTACTGCCCTCACTACCTCAATATTTTCTTTGTTAGTCATTTTGTCATACCTTCGTTACCTTGTATTTGCATCCGGCATTACCGTTAATACTTTCTTAATCCATTTATCATGGCTTAGTTACCTTACACTTACAATGAACAAGACCTTCGATACTTTCTTCGTCACTTCATTTATCATTCCTTCGTTACATTACCCTTCTCTTCTTACTGTCTTTACATTCGATATATTCTTTGCTAGCCTTCTCTCATACCCTTCTTACCTGCCTTTATTAACGCCATTACCATCGATGCATCCTTTAATCATCTTTTGATACCTTCGTTGCCCTGCCTTTATTACCAATATTACTTTCGAAACTCTCATTGATACTCCCTTTTCCATTACCCCATTACCTTGACTTTACCATACTTTTGATGCTTTCTTTGTTACGCTCATTGTCATACCCACGTTACCTTGCTTTTACAACCGTCATTACATTTGATATATTCTTTGTAACTCACTTTGACATACGCACTTTACCTTGACTTTACTACCGACATTTCCTTCGATACTTTCTTTGTTTGATCCCTGGATCATACCTTCATTACCTTGCCTTTACTGCTGTCAGTACGATGCTATCTTTTTTTACTCCCTGTCATACTGTCGTTACCCCTTCTTTGATAGCGACATAACATTCGATATTTTGTTGGAACTCCTTTTTTCATATCTTCGTTCCCTTGCCTTTACTAAGATCATTACCTCAGATATTTTACTTCTTATTCCTTTTCTCGTACCCTCGTTACCTTGCCTTAACTACCATACTAGTATTACTTTCGATGCCTTTTTGTTACTCCCTTTGCCATACCCGTCACAATGGCGTTATTATTGGCATTATTTTCGAGCCTGTTTGCTACTTCATTAGTCATACCCCAGTTACCTATCCTTTACTACCAACATTACCTTCGATATTTATTTTTTGCCAATTGACTCTTGATTTTCTCGTAGCTGTGTCTTTACTCCCTACATTACTTTCAGTCTTCCTTTGCTGCTCTGTTTGTCATTCCTCCGTTACTTTGCTTTTACAACAGTAATTACTTTCGATACTTTCTGCGTTTCTCGTTCTTTCATCCCCTCGGCACATTGCACTAACTACCATCTTTTCCGTCGATACTTTCTTTATTACTCCCTTTGTCGTATGTCGTTACCTTGCCTTTATTACCGTCATTACTTTCGATTCTTTCTTTCTTACTCCCTTTGTCATAACCTCGTTACCTTGCATTTGCAAGGTAATGATAACTATCATTACCTTCGATACATTCTTTGTTATTACCTTTGTCATAACCTTGTTACCTTCCCTTTACAGTCATCATTATTCTTGATACTTTCTTCGTTACCGCTTTCTGATATTGCCTTGCAATGACTACCACCGTTACCTTTGAAAATTTTTTACTCTGTTTCTCATACCGTCGTTACCTTTCCTTTGCTATTGTCATTATCTTCTCTACTTTGTTTCTCGTTTTGTTATACCTTCTTTACCTTATCTGTATTACCGTCGTTGCCTTCGGTAGTTTATTTACTTTTCCCACACCCTCGTTACCTTGACTTTATTGTCGTCATTAACCACGATACTTTCCTTGTCATTATTATTGTCATAACCTCGTTACTGTGCCTTTACTACCGTCATTAACCATCATGATTTTCTTTGTTACTCCCTTGTCATACCTTTGCAACCTTGCCTTTAGCACCCTAATTAATTCGAATAGTTTATTTGTTACTCTATCTGTCAGACCCCCCTTTCCGTGTCTTTACTACCTTCATTGCCTCTGATACTTTGTTTGATAATCCTTTGTCATATCTTAGCTATCTTACCTTTACTATGAACAATTCCTTCGATGCTTCTTTTGTTAATTCTTTTTATCATACCAGCGTTACCGTGCCCCTCTTCCATCATTACCTTTGATACTTTATTGCTCACTTTATCATACACTCTTTACCTCGCCTCTACTCTCCTCATAACCCTTCGATATTTTTTTTTTTTTTTGTTACTTGCTGTGTCATGCACTTGTTACCATGCCTTTAATCCCTCTGCCATACCTTCGATACCCTGTCTTGACCACGAGCATCATCTCTTACACTCTCTTTCTTAATCCCTCTGTTATTCCTGCATGACCTTGTCCTGACCACCAGAATTCCTTATGATACTCTGTTTGTTAATCCCTCTGTTATACCTTCGCTCGCTTGTCTTAATCACCAGCTTTACCTCTGATATTCTCATTGTTAACCCCTCTGTCATACCTTCATTACCTTGTCTTGACCACTCACATTACCTCTGATACTCTCTTTGTTTTTCCTCAATCATACTTTCCTTACCTTGTCTTGACATTCAGTATTACATCTAATACTTTTTTTGTTAATCCCTCTCTCATACCATCGTTACCTTGTCTTGACCACCATCATCACCTCTGATACTCTATTTACTAATCCCTCTGTCATACCTTAATTACCTTATCTTGACCCCACGCTTTACCTCTGATACTCTCTCTCTCTCTCTCTCTCTCTCTCTCTCTCTCTCTCTCTCTCTCTCTCTCTCTCTCTCTCTCTCTCTCTCTCTCTCTCTCTCTCTCTCTCTCTCTCTCTCTCTTTCAATCATACTTTCCTTACCGTGTCTTGACCAACAGCATTACATCTGATACTCTTTTTATTAATCCCTCTGTCATGCCATCATAACCTTGTCTTGACCACATGCATTGCCTCTCATACTCTCTCTATTAATCCCTCATTTATATCGTCATTTCCTTGTCTTGACCACCAGCATTACCTCTGATACTCACCGTGTCAAGGTTTCCTCTCTTTGTCTTGATCACCAGCATTATCTGATAATGTTTTTGTTAATTCGGCAGCCATAACTCCGTTACCTTGCCTTCACCATCATCATTACCTCTGATACTCTCTTTGTTAATCCCTCAGTCATATCTTCGTTACCTTCTTTTGACCAACGGCATTACCTCTGATAATCTCTTTGTTAATCCATTTGTCAATCCTTCGTTACCTTCTCTTGACAACGAGCATTACCTCTGACACTCTTTATATTAATCCCTGTACCATACTTTCGTTACATTGTCTTAACAACCATAATTACCTGTGGTACTCTCTTTTATATTTCCTCTTTCATATCCTTGTTACCTAGTCTTTACCACATCCATTACCTATGATAATCCTTTTGTTAATCCCTCTGTCATACCTTCGTTACATTGTCTTGACCATTTGCATTACCTCTAACACGCTCTTTATTTATCCCTCTATCATACCTTCAATACCCTGTCTTGGTCACTTCTGTGTCCTGGCCATCAGCATTACTTTTGATACTCTCTGTATTAATCCCTCTGTTATACCTTCGTTACCTTGTCTTGACCACCAGCATTACATATGATACTGTTTTTATTAATCCCTTTGTCACACCACTTTTACTTTGGCATGACCTCCAGCATTACCTCTGATACTCTCCTTGTTAATCGTTCTGCTATACCTTCGCTACATTCTCTTTATCACCAGCATTACCTCTGATACATCGTTATATCCTCTTTCATTTCTTCATTACCTAGTCTTTACCACCAGCATAACCTTTGATACTCTTCTTCTTAAACCCGCTGTCATACCTTCATTACATTGCCTAAACCACCATTATTACATCTGACACTATCTATTAATTCCTCTTTCATACTTTCGATACCCCCTCTTGACCATCAGCATTATCTTTGACACTCTCTTTGTTAAGCCCTTTGTCATTCCTGCATTACCTTGTCCTGACCACCAGAATTCCTTACGATACTCCCATTGTTAATCACTCTGTTATACCTTCTCTACCCGTCTTAATCACAAGCTTTAACTCTGATATTCTCATTGTTAACCCCTCTGTCATACTTTTATTACCTTGTCTTGACCACTCACTTTATCTCTGATACTCTCTTTGTTTTTTCCTTTATCGTACTTTAATTCCCTTATCTTGACCATCAGCATTACATCTGATACCCTTTTTCTTAATCCCTATCTCATACCATCGTTACTTTGTCTTGACCGTTATCATCACCTCTGATACTCTATATTTTAATCTCTCTATCATACCTTCATTGCTTTATCTTGACCACAAGCTTTACGTCTGAAACTTTGTTTTTATTTTTTTTCTCCCTCTCTGTCATACTTTCCATCCCGTGTCTTGACCAACAGCATTACATCTGATACACTTTTTGTTAATCCCTCTGTCATGCCATCATTACCTTGTCTTGACCACCAGCATTGCCTCTGATCCTCTTTCTATTAATCCCTCATTCATACCTTCATTTCCTTGTCTTCACCACCAGCATTACCTCTGATACTCTCCTTGTCATAGTTTCCTTTCCTTATCTTGACCACCAGCATTATCTGATACTCCCTTTGTTAATTCCGCAGTCATAACTCCGATACCTTGTCTTCACCACCAGAATTACCTCTGATACTCTCTTTCTTAATCCCTCTCTCATGTCCTTGTTACCTTGTCTTCTCTACCGGCATTACCTCTGATAAATTCTTTGTTAATCTATCTGTTAAACCTTCGTTACCTTCTCTTGACAACGAGCATTACCTTTGACACTTTTTACATTAATCCCTGTATCATTTTTTCGTTACTTTGTCTTGACCACCAACATTACCTCTCATACTCTCTTTATTTCCAATTTCGTACCTTTGTTACCTAGTCTTTACCACCAGCATAACCTTTGATAATCTTTTTGTTAATCCCTCTGTCATACATTCATTACATTTCCCTAAACCACAAGTATTACCTCTGACACTCTCTTTATTAATCCCTCTGCCATACCTTCTATACATTGTCTTGACCACCAGCATTATCTCTGACACACTCTTTGATAATCCCACTGTCATTCCTGCATTACCTTGTCCTGACCACCAGAATTCCTTATGATACTTTGTTAATCTTTCTGTTATACCTTCGCTACCTTGTCTTAATCACAAGCTTTAGGTCTGATATTCTCATTATTAACCCCTCTGTCATACCTTCATTACCTTGTCTTGACCACTCACTTTACTTCTGATACTTTCCTTGTTTTTTTCCTCTATCATACCTTCCTTACCTTATCTTCTCCATCAGGATTACATCTGATACTCCTTATGTTAATCCCTCTCTCATACCATCGTTATCTTGTCTTGACCATCATCATCACCTCTGATACTCTATTTATTAATCCCTCTATCATTCCTTCATAACCTTATCTTGACCACAAGCTTTACCTCTGATACTCTATTTTTAATTTTTTTCTCTCTCTCTCTGTCATACTTTCCTTCCCGTGTCTTGACCAACAGCATTACATCTGATACTCTTTTTGTTAATCCCTCTGTCATGCCATCATTACCTCTTCTTGACCACCAGCATTGCCTCTGATACTCACTCTATTAATCCCTCATTCATACATTCATTTCCTTGTCCTGACCACCAACATTACGTCTGATACTTTCCCTGTCATAGTTTCCATTCCTAGTCTTGCCCACCAGCTTTATCTGATACTGCCTTTGTTAATTTGCCTTTCATAACTCCGTTACCATGTCCTCACCAACAGCATTACCTCTGATACTCTTTGTTAATCCCTTAGTCATAACTTCGATACCTTGTCTTGACCACCAGCATTACCTCTGATAATCTCTTTGTTAATCCATCTGTCAAATCTTCGTTACCTAGTCTTGACAACGAGCATTACCACTGACACTCTTTATTTTAGTCCTTGTATCGTACATCGTTACCTTCTCGTGGCCACCAGCATTACCTCTGATACTCTTTTTGCTATTTCCTATTTCATACCCTTGTTACGTAGTCTTTACCACCACCATTACCTATGATAATTTTTTGTTAGTCTCTCTGTCATATCTTCGATTCCATGTCTTGACCACCAGCATTACCTCTGACACTCTATTTCTTTATCCCTCTGTAATACTATCAATACTGTGTCCTGACCATCATCATTACTTTTGATACTCTCTGTGTTAATCCCTCTATTATATCTTCGTTACCTTGTTTTGACCACCAGCATTACCTCTGATACTGACTTTATTAATCCCTCTGTCATACCACCTTTACCTTGTCATGATCTCGAGCACTATCTCTGATACTCTGTTTGGTAATGCTTCTGTCATACCTTTTTTACCTTGTCTTGACCACCAGCATTACCTCTAATACACTCTTTATTTCCTCTTTCATACCTTCGCTACCTATTCTTTACCAGCAGCGTAACCTTTGATACTCTTTTTGTTAATCGCTCTGTCATACCTTCATTACATTGACTAAACCACCAGTATTATCACTGATACTTTCTATATTAATCACTCTGTCATACCTTCGATACCATGTATTGTCCACGAGCATTACCTCTGACACTCACTTTGTTAATCCCTCGGTCATACCTTCGTTTCCTAGTCTTGACCACTAGCATTACCTCTGATAATCTCTTTGTTAATCCATCTGCCAAGTCTTCGTTGTCTTCTCTTGGCAATGAGCATTACCTCTGACACTCTTTATATTAATCCCTTTATCATTCTTTCATTACCTTGTCTTCACTACCATCATTACCTGTGATACACTCCTTGCTGCTTCCTCTTTCATACCCTTGTTACCTAGTCTTTACCACCACCATTACCTATAATACTCTTTTTGTTAATCCTTCTGTCATTCCTTCGTTACATTGTCTTGGCCACCAGGATTACCTCTGACACTCTCTTCTTTAATCTCTATGTTCTATCTTCACTTCTGTGTCTTGACCATCAGCATTACTTTTGATACTCTCTGTGTTAATCCCTCTGTTATAACTTCGTTGCCTTCTCTTGACCACCAGCATTACCTCTAATACTGTCTTTATTAATCCATCTGTCAAACCACTCTTACCTTGTCAAGACCACGAGCATTACCTCTGATACTCTCTTTATTAATCCTTCTGTCATACCTTCGTTACCTAGTCTTGACCACCAGCATTACCTCTGATCTTCTCTTTGTTTCCTCTTTGATACCTTCATTACATAGACTTTACCACAAGCATAACCATTGATACTCTTTTTGTTAATCCCTCTTTCCTACCATTATTACATTGCCTAACCCACCAGTACTACCTCTGATACTCTCTTTATTAATCCCTCTGTCATACCTTCGATACCCTGTCTTGACCACCAGCATCATCTCTGACATTCTGTTTGTCAATCCCTCTGTCATTCCTGCATTACCTTGTCCTGACCACCAGAATTCCTTATGATACTCTGTTAATCCCACTTTTATGCCTTCGCTACCTTCTCCTAATCACAAGCTTTACCTCTGATTTTCTGATTGTTAACCTCTCTGTCATACCTTCATTACCTTGTCTTGACCACTCACTTTACATCTGATACTCATTTTGTTTTTTCCTCTGTCATACTTTCCATACTTTGTCTTAACCGTCAGCATTACATCTGATTCTCCTTTTGTTAATCCCTCTCTCATACCATCGCTACCTTGTCTCTGCCACCATCATCACCTCTGATTCTCTATTAATCCCTTTGTCATACCTTTATTACATTATCTTGATCACAAGCTTTACCTCTGTTACTCTTTTTTTTTTTTTTTTTTGTCTGTCATACTTTCCTAACCGTGCCTTGACCAACAGCATTACATCTGATACTCTTTTTGTTAATCCCTCTGCCATACCATCATTACCTTGTCTTGACCACATGCATTGCCTCTGATACTCTCTCCAATAATCCTTCTTTCATACCTTCATTTGACCACCAGGATTACTTCTGATACTCTCCATGTCATAGTTTCCATTCCTTGTCTTGACCACCATTATCTGATACTCTCTTTGTTAATTCCCAAGTCATAACTCGTTACTTTGTCTCCACCACCAGCATTGCCTCTGATACTATGTTAATCCCTCTGTCATAGCTTCGTTACCTTTTTTTGACCACCAGCATTATCTCTGATATTCTCTTTGTTAATCCATCATACCATCGTTACCTTGCCTTAAATACCAAAATTGTCTCTGATATTCTCTTTGGTAATCCATCTGTCAAAACTTCGTTACCAGGTTTTGAAGACGACAGTTACCTCTGACACTCTTTATATTAATCCATGTATCATGCCTTCGTTACCTTGTCATGACCACCTGCATTACCTCTGATACTCTCTTTGTTATTTCCTTTTTCATACCCTTGTTACCTAGTCTTTACCACCACCATAAGCTATGATAATCTTTTTGTTAATCCCTGTCATACCTTCGTTACCTTATCTTGACCAATAAATAGCATTGCCTCTGACACTCTCTTTATTAATCCTTCTGTCATACCTTCGATACCCTGTCTTGACCACCAGCATTACCTCTGACACTGTCTTTGTCAAACCCTCTGTCATACCTTCACTACAGTATCCTAAAGATCAGCATTACTTATTATACTTTCGTTGTTAATCCCTCTGTTATACTTTCGTTACCTTGTATTGACCACCAGCATTACCTCTGATATTACCATTGCTATTCCCACTATTATACCTGTAAAACGGTCTTTGTTACCCTCTCTGTCATACTGTCATACCTACGTAACCTTGTTTACACCTCCAGAAGTACCTATAGAACTCTCTATGTATTTTCCTCAGTCATACTTTCGATATCTTGGCTGAACCACCAGCATTACATCTGATACATTTTATTTTTTAATCCTTCTGTCATACCATCGTTACCTTCTCTTCACCACGAGCATTACCTCTGATACTCTCTTTATTAATCTCTCTCTCATGCCTTCATTACCTTGTCCTGACGACAAGCTTTATCTATGATACTCTCATTGTTTTTTCCTCTGCAATACTTTTCTTACCGTGTCCTGACCACCAGCATTACATCTGACACTCGTTTTTAAATCAATCTGTCATTCCATCCTTACCTTGTCTTGACCACCAGTATTACTTCTGATACTCTCTATATTAATCCCTCTGTCATACCTTCGTTACCTTGTCTTGACTACGAGCATTATCTCTGATACTCTCTTTGTTAATCCCTGTTCTATACCTTTGTTACCTTGTCTTCACCACTAGCATTACCTCTGATACTCTCTTCGTTTATCGGTCTGTCATACCTTCGTTACCTCTTCTTGACAACCAGCATTACCTCTGATACTCTAGTAATCATTCTAAAATATCTTCGTTACCTTGTCTTGAGCACAAGCATTACCTCTGATGCTCTCTTTGTTTATCGGTCTGTCATACCTTCGTTACCTCTTCTTGACAACCAGCATTACCTCTGATACTCTAGTAATCATTCTAAAATATCTTCGTTACCTTGTCTTGAGCACAAGCATTACCTCTGATGCTCTCTTTGTTCATCCGTTCTCCAAAAATTCGTTACCTTACATTGACAACCCGCATTACCTCCGATTCTCTCTTTGTTAATCCCTCTGTCATACATTTGCTACCTTATCTTGACTACCAGCATTTCCATTGAAACTCTGTTAATCCCTCTTTCATACCTTCATTAAATTGTCTTGACTACCAGCATTGCATTCGATACTCTCTTTGTTAATTATGTCAATCCTAATGCCATGCCATCCTTACCTTGCCTAGACCACCAGCATTGTCTCTGATACTCTCTTTATTAATCCTTCTGTCATACCTTCTTTACCTTGTCTTAGCCACCAGCATTACCTCTGATACTCTCTTTGTTAATCCCTCTTTCCTACCTCCTTTACCTTGTCTTCACCTCGAGCATTACCTCTTAGACGCTCTTTGTTAATCCCTCTGTGATACTTTCCTTCCATTGTCATTACCACCAGCACTACGTACGATACTCTCTTGGTTATTTGCACTTTCATACCTTCGTTACCTTGTCTTGACCACCAGCATTACTTCTGATACTCTCTTTGTTAATCCATCCTCCATACCTTGATTACCTTGTCTTGACTACCACCATTACCTCTGACACTCTCTCTTTGTTAATCCATCTGTCGTACCTTCGTTACCTTGTCTTGCCCACCAGCTTTACTGTTCCCTTGATACTTACTTGCTTATCCCTGTCTCATACCTTCGTTATTTTGTCTTCACCACCAACTTACCTCTGATACTCTATTTCTTAATCCCACTGTCATACCTTCGTTACCTTGTCTTAACTAACAGCAGTGCCTTTGATACTCCTTTTGTTAATCCCTCTCCCATACTTTCCTTTCTTTGTCTTGACTTCCACCGTTACCTGTTATACTCTCTGTTTTAATCCCTCTGTCATATCTTCGTTACCCTGTCTTGATCATAAGCATTACCTCTGATACTCCTCTTGTTAATCCCTCTGTCATACCTTCGTTACCCTGTCTTGATCACCACCATTACCTCTGATACTCTTTTTGTTAATTCCTCTGTTATATATTCTTTACCCCTTCTTGACCATCACCATTTCCTCTTATACTCTAGTAATCCCTCTATCATACCTTCGTTTCCTTCTCTTGAGCACCAGCATTACCTCGAACACTCTCTTTGTTAACCCGTCTGTCATACTTTCCTTTCTTTGTCTTGACTTCCAGCATTGCCTTTTATAGTCTCTCTGTTAATCCCTCTGTCATATCTTCATTACTTTGTCTTTACTACCAGCATTGCCTTCGATGCTCTGTTTGTTAATGTCTCTGTCATTCCCATATTACCTTGTCCTTACCACCAGTATTACCTCTGATATTTTATTAATCCCTCTGCCATACCTCCATTACCTTGCAATAAACACTAGCAGTAACTCCAACATCCTTGTTAATCCCTGTGTCATACCTTCGTTAACTTCTCTTGACCAGCGGCGTTACCGCTGATACTATCTTTATTAATCCCTCTGTCTTACCACTTTTGCCTTGTCTTCACCTCGAGCATTACCTCTGATGCTCTCTTTGTTAATCCCTGTCATACCTACATCACCTTGTCTTGACCACCAGCATTACCTCTGAACCTCTCTTTGTTATTTCCTCTTTCATACCTTCGTTGCCTAGTCTTTACCACCAGCATTACCTTTGATAATTTTTTTTGTTAATCCTCTGTCATATCTTCATTAAATTGCCTTAACCACCAGTATTACCTCTGATACTCTCTTTATTAATCCCTCTGTCATACCTTCCATACCCTGTCTTGACCACCAGCATTATCTCTGACACTCTCTTTGTTAATCCCTCTGTCATTCCTTCATTACCTTGTCTTGACCACCAGAATTACTTATGATACTCACTTTGTTAATCCCTCTGTTATACTTTCGCTACCTTGTCTTAATCACCAGCTTAACCCCTCTACCAATCCTTCATTACCTTGTCTTGGCCACTCGCTTTACCTCTGATACTCTGTTTTTTCCTCTCTCATACTTTCCTTACCTTGTCTTGACCATCAGCATTACATATGATACTCTTTTTGTTAATCCCTCTGTCATACCATCGTTACCGTGTCTTGACCACCATCATCACCTCTGATGCTCTATTTATTAATCCTTCTGTCATATCTTCATTACCTTATCTTGACCACAAGCTTTACCTCTGATACTCTGGTTTTTCCCCTGTCATACTTTCCTTACCTTGTGTTCACCGTCAGCATTACATCTTATACTCCTTTTGTTAATCACTCTGTTATACCATTATTACCTTGTCTTGACCTCCAGCATTGCCTCTGATACTCTCTCTATTAATCCTGGTTTCATACCATAATTTCCTTGTATTGAACACCATCATTACCTCTGATACTCTCTCCGTCATAGTTACCTTTCCTTCTCTTGACCACCACATTTTCTGATACTTTCTTTGTTAATTCACCAGTCATAACTCTGTTGCCTTCTCTTCACCACCAGCACTATCTCTGATACAATCTTTGTTAATCCCTCTGTCATAGTTTCGTTACCTTTTCATGACCACCAGTATTACCTCTGACACTTTATTTTAATCGCTGTATCATACCTTCGTTGCCTTGTCTTGCCCACCAGCATTACCTCTGATACTCTCTTTGTTATTTCCTCTTTCGTACCCTTAGTACCTAGTCTTTACGACCACCATTACCTATGATACTCTTCTTTTTAATCCCTCTGTCATACCTTCGTTACATTGTCATGACCACCAGTATTACCTCTGACACTTTGTTTGTTAATCCCTCAGTCATATCTTCACTACCTTGTCCTAAACATAAGCATTAGTTTTGATAATCCCTCTGTTATACCTTCGATACATAGTATTGACCACCAGCATTTCCTCTGATATTGTCATTGTTATTCCCTCTATCATAGCTTCGTTTCCTTGTTTTGATCACGAGCATTACCTCTGATACACATTCTGTATTTTCCTCTGTCATACTTTCGATATCTTGACTTAATCACCAGCATTGCATCTGATACTTTTTTTTGTAAATCCCGCTGCGATACCATCGTTACCATGTCTTCACCACGAGCATTACCTCTGATACTCTCTGTATTAATCCCTCAGTCATAACTTCATTACCTTTTCCTGACCACAAGCTTTATCTGTGATATTCTCTTTGTTTTTTCCACTGTCATCCTTTCCTTCATGTGACTTGACCAACAGCATTACATCTGATACTCTCTTTGTTAATCCCTCTGCCATGGTATCATTACCTTGTCTTGATCACCAGCATTGCCTCTGATACTCTCTTAATTAATCCCACATTCAGACCTTCATTTCCTTGTCCTAACCACCAGCATTACCTCTCATACTTTTCCTGTCATTGTTTCTTTTCCTATTCTTGACCACCAGCATTATCTGATACTTCCTTTGTTAATTCGGGAGTCATAACTCCGTTACCTAGTCTTCACCACCAGTATTACCTCTGATACTCTTTGTTAATCCCTTAGTCATTCCTTCGTTACCTTGTCTTGACCACCAGCATTACCTCTGATAATCCCTTTGTTAATCCATCAGTCAATCCTTCGTTACCTTGTCTTGACAACGAGCATTAACTCTGACACTCTTTATTTTAATCCTTGTATCGTTCATCGTTACATTGCTTGACCACCAGCATTACCTCTGATACTGTCTTTGGTATTTCCTGTTTCATGCCCTTATTACCTAGTCTTTACCACCACCATGACCTATGATACTTTTTATGTTAGTTCTTCTGTCATACCTTCGTTACATTGTCTTGACCACTGCCATCATCTCTGACACTCTATTTATCCCTCTGTCATACCTTCGATACCCCGTCTTGACCACCAGCATTACCTATGATATTTTGTTTGTTTATCCCTCTGTAATACCTTCAATACAGTGTCTTGACCATCACGATTACTTTTGATACTCTCTTTGTTAATCCCTCTGTTATACCTTCGTTACCTTGTTTTGACCACCAGCATTACCTCTGATACTGTCTGTTTTAATCCCTCTGTCATACCGCTTTTACCTTGTCATGATCTCGCCACTATCTCTGATACTCTTTTTGTTAATCCTTCTGTCATACCTTCGTTACCTTGTCATCACCACCGATATTACCGCTGATACTTTCTTTATTTCCTCTTTCATACCTTCGCTACCTATTCTTTACCTGCAGCATAACCTTTGATACTCTTTTTGTTAATCTCTCTGTCATACCTTCATTACATTGACTAAACCACCAGTATTACCTCTGAGACGTTCTTTATTAATCTCTCTGTCATACCTTCGATACCCTGTCTTGACCACCAGCATCATCTCTTACGCTCTCTTTCTTAATCCCTCTGTCATTCCTCCATGACCTTGTCCTGACCACCAGAATTCCTTATGATACTCTTTTTGTTAATCCGTCTGTTATACCTTCGCTCGCTTGTCTTAATCACCAGCATTACCTCTGATATTCTCATTGTTAACCCCTCTGTCATACCTTCATTACCTTGTCTTGACCACTCACATTACCTCTGATACTCTTTTTGTTCTTTCCTCAGTCATACTTTCCTTACGTTGCCTTGACATTCAGTATTACATCTGATACTTTTTTTGTTAATCCCTCTCTCATACCATCGTTACCTTGTCTTGACCACCATCACCTCTAATACTCTGTTTACTAATCCCTCTGTCATACCTTCATTAGCTTATCTTGACCACACGCTTTACCTCTGATACTCTCTCTCTCTCTCTCTCTCTCTCTCTCTCTCTCTCTCTATCTATCTATCTATCTATCTATCTCTTTCAATCGTACTTTCCTTACCGTGTCTTGACCAACAGCATTACATCTGATACTTTTTTTGTTAAACCATCTATCGTGCCATCATTAACTTGTCTTAACCACAAGCCTTGCCACTGATATTCTCTCTATTAATCCATCATTTAAACCTTCATTTCCTTGTCCTGACCACCAGCAATACCTATGATACTCTCCCTGTCATAGTTTCCTTTCTTTGTCTTGATCACCAGCAATATCTGATACTGTCTTTATTAATTTGGCAGTCATAACTGGGTTACTTTGTCTTCACCAAGAGCATTACCTCTGATACTCTTTTTGTTAATCCCTCAGTCATACCTTCATTACCTTCTTTTGACTACCGGTATTACCTCTGTTAATCTCTTTCTTAATCCATCTGTCAAACCTTCTCTTGACAACGAGCATTACCTCTGACAGTCTTTATATTAATCCCTATATCATACCTTCGTTACCTTGTCTTGACAACCATAATTACCTCTGATACTCTCTTTGCTATTTCCTCTTTCATACCCTTGGTACCTAGTTTTTACCACCACCATTACCTCTGATTTTCTCTTTGTTAATCACTCAGTCATACCTTCGTTACTTTCTTTTGACCACCGGCATTTCCTCTGATAACCTCTTTGTTAATCCATCTGTCAAACCTTCTTTACCTACTCTTCACAACGAGCATTACCTCTGACGCTCTTTATATTAATCTCTTTATCATACATTCGTTACCTTGTCTTGTCCACCAGCATTCCCTCTGATACTCTCTATCCTATTTCTTCTTTGATGCCCTTGTTACCTAGTCTTTACAACCACCATTCTCTATGATACTCTTTTTGTTCATCCCTCTATCATACCTTCGTAACATTGTTTTGACCACTACCATCAACTCTGACACTCTCTTTATTTGTCCCTCTGTCATAACTTCCATACCCTGTCTAGACCACCAGCATTTCTTTGTCCTGACCACCAGCATGACCTCTGATACTCTCCCAGTCAAGGTTTCCTTTCTTTGTCTTGATCACCAGCATTATCTGATACTGTCTTTGTTAATTCGGCAGTCATAACTCCGTTACCTTGTCTTCTCCACCAGCATTACCTCTGATACTGTCTTTATTAATCACTCTGTCATACCACTTTTACCTTGTCATAACCTCAAGCATTACCTCTGATAATCTCTTTGTTAATCCATCTGTCATACCTTCGCTACCTTGTCTTGACAACGGGTATTACCTCTGACATTCTTTATATTAATCCCTGTATCATCCTTCTTTTCCTTGTCTCGACCACCAGCATTACCTCTCATACTCTCTTTGCTATTTCTTTTTTTATGCCCTTGTTACCTAGTCTTTACCACCATCATTATCTATAATACATTTTTTGTTAATCCCTCTGTCTTACCTTCGCAGCATTGTTTTGACCACTACCATCACCCCTGACACTCTCTCTATTCCTCTGTCATAACTTCGATACCCTCTCTTGACCACCAACATTACCTCTGACACTCCCTTTGTTAACCCTCTGTAATACATTCACTACTGTGTCCTGACCATCAGCATTACTTTTGACACTGTCTTTGTTAATTTGCCTGTTATACCATCGTTACCTTCTCTTGACCACAAGCATTGCATCTGATACTGTCTTTATTAATCCCTCTGTCATACCTTCGCTACCTTGTCTTGACCACCAACATTACCTCTGATACTCTCGTTAATTCCTCTTTCAAACCTTTGTTACCTAGTCTTTACCACCAGCATAACCTTTGATACTCTTTATGTTAATCCCTCTATCATACCTTCATTACATTACCTAAACCACAAGTATTACCTCTGACACTCTCTTTATTAATCCCTCTGCCATACCTTCGATACCCTGTCTTGACCACCAGCATTATCTCTGGCACTGTGTTCGTTAATCCCTCTGTCATTCCTACATTACCTTGTCCTGACCACCAGAATTCCTTATCGTACTCTCTTTGTTAATCTCTCTGTTATACCTTCACTATCTTGTCTTAATCACCAGCATTACCTCTGATATTCTCATTGTTAACCCCTCTGTCATACCTTCATTACCTTGTCTTGACCTCTCACTTTACCTCTGATACTTTCTTTGTTCTTTACTCTACAGGTATCATACTTCCCTTACATTGTTTTGACCATTAGCATTACATCTGATACTCTTTTTCTTAATTCCTCTCTCATACCAACGTTACCTTGTTTTGACCACCATCATTACCTCTCATACTCTATTTACTAATCCCTCTATCATACCTTTATTACCTTATCTTGATCACAAGCTTTACCAATAATACTCTGTTTCTCTTTCTCCTTCTCTCTCTCTCTCTCTCTCTCTCTCTCTCTCTCTCTCTCTCTCTCTCTCTCTCTCTCTCTCTCTCTCTCTCTCTCTCTCTCTCTCTCTCTCTCTCTCTCTCATACTTTCCTAACATAGTCTTTACCAACAGCATTACATCTGATTATCTTTTTGTTAATCTCTCATTCATACCTTCATTTCCTTGTCTTGACCACCAGCATTCCCTCTGATACTCTCCCTGTCATAGTTTCCTTTCCTTGTCTTGACCACCAGCATTCTCTGATACTGCCTTTGTTAATTCCGCAGTCATATCTCCGTTACCTTTCCTTCGCCACCAGCATTACCTCTGATACTCTCATTGTTAATCCCTCATTCATACCTTCGTTACCTTGTCTTGACCACCGGCATTACCTCTGATAATCTCTTTGTTAATCCATCTGCCATACCTTCGATACCTTCTCTTGACAACGAGCATTACCTCTGACCCTACTTATATTTATCCTTGTATCATACTTTCCTTACATTGTCTTGACAACCATATTTACCTGTGATGCTCTCTTTGGTATTTCTTCTTTCATACCCTTGTTACCTAGTCTTTACCACCACCAATACTCTTTTTGTCAATCTCTCGGTCATACCTTGGTTACATTGTCTTGACCACTAGCATTACCTCTAACACTATATTTATCCCTTTGTCATATCTTCGATACCCTGTCTTGGCCACCAGCATTACCTCTGACACTTTCTTCGTTAATCCCTCTGTTCTACCTTTAATTCTGTGTCCTGACCTTCAGCATTACTTTTGATACTTTCTGTGGTAATCCCACTGTTGTACCTTTGTTACCTTGTCTTGACCACCAGCATTACCTCTGATACTCTCACTGTTATGTCCTCTGTCATACCGTCGGTACCTTGTCTTTACCACGAGAATTACCTCTGATGAGCTCATTGTTAGTCCCTCTGTCATACTGCCATACCTTCTTAACCTTGTTTACACCACCAGCATTACCTCTGACACTCTTTTTGTATTTTCCTCTGTCATACTTTCAATATCTTGAGTTTATCACCAGCATTACATCTGATTCTTTTCTTGTAAATCCCTCTGTCGTACCATCGTTACCTTGTCTTTACCACCAGCATTACCTTTGATACTCTTTTTATTAATCTCTCTGTCATACCTTTATTACCATGTACTGACCACTAGCTTTATCTCTGATACTCTCTTTGTTTTTTCCTCTGTCATACTTTCCTTACCGTGTCTTGACCACCAGCCTTACATCTGATACTCTTTTTGTAAATCAATCTGGCATACCATCGTTACCTTGTCTTCACAACCAACATTACCTCTAGTACTCTCTTTATTAATCCCTCTTTCATACATTCGTTACCTTGTCTAGAAAACCAGCATTACCTCTGATACTTTCAATGTTAATCTCTCTGTCATACTTTCCTTTCCCCGTCTTGACATCTAGCATTGTCTGATACTCTCTTTGTTAATCCCCCAGTCATAACTTCATCACATTTTCTTCAGCACCAGCAATACATGTGATATTCTCCTTGTTAATACCTCTGTCATTTCTTCGTTACATTTTCTTGACCAGCAGCCTTACCTCTCATACTCTCTTTCTTATATTGCCTTGACCACCAGCATTACCACAGGTCCTCTCTTTTTTAATCTCTTTCATACATTCGCTACATTCTCTGGACCACCAACATTTCCTCCGATATTCTCTTTGTTAATTCATTATACCTTCGTTATCTTGTATTGACTTCCAACATTACTTCCCATCTACTGTTTCTTAATCCTTCTGTCATACCATCGTTACCTTCTCCTGACCACGAGCTACCTTTGATACTTTCTTTGTTAATCCCTATGCCATATCTTCGTTATCTCACCTTCACCACCATCATTACCTCTGATCCTCACTCTGCTAATCCCTCTGTCATACCTTCGTTACCTTGTCTTGACCACCAGCATTACTTCTGATACTATTTTTATTAATCCCTCCGTCATACCTTTGATACACTGTCTTGACCACCAACATTACCTCTGACACTCACTTTGTTAATCCCTCTCTCATACCTTCACTACCTTGTCCTGACCATAAGCATTACTTTTGATACTCTCTTTGTTAATCCGTTTTTTATACCTTCATATCTTGTTTTGACCTCGAGCTTTACCTCTGATACTATTTTTGCTAGTCTCTCTGCCATACCTTCGTTACATTGTCTTCACCACCAGCATTACCTCTGATACTCTCTTTATTTCCTATTTCATACTTTTGTTACCCAGTCTTTACCACCAGCATAACCTTCGATACTCTTTTTGTTAATCCCTCTGTCATACCTTCATTACATTCCCTAAACCACCAGTATTACCTCTAACACTCTCATTTTTAATCCATCTATCATACTTTCGATACCCTGTATTGACCACCAGCATTATCTCTTACACTCTCTTTGTTAATCCCTCTCTTATACCATCGCTACCTTGTCTTAATCATAACCTTTTACCTCTGATATTCTCATTGTTAACCCCTCTGTCATACCTTCATTAACTTGTCTTGACCACTCACTTATCTCTGATACTCTCTTTGTTTTTTTCCTCTATTATACTTTCCTTACCTTGTCTTGACATTCAGCATTACATCTGATACTCTTTTTGTTAATACCTCTCTGATACCATCGTTACCTTCTCTTGATCATCATCATCACCTCTGATACTCTATTTACTAATCCCTCTGTCATACCTTCGTTACCTTATCTTGTCAACAAGCTTTACCTCTGATACTATTTTTTTTCTCTCTCTCACTCTCTCATACTTTCCTAACTGTGTCTTGACCAACAGCCTTACATCTGATACTCTTTTTGTTAATCCCTCTGTCATGTCATCATAACCTTGTCTTGACCACATGCATTGCCTCTCATACTCTCTCTATTAATCAATCATTAATACCTTCATTTCCTTGTCCAGACCACCACCATTGCCTGTGATACTCTCCCTGTCATAGTTTCCTTCCTTTGTCTTAATCACCAGCATTGTTTGATACTGTTTTGTTAAATCGGCAGTCATAACTCCGTTACCTTGCCATTACCACCAGCATTACCTCTGATACTCTCTTTGTTAATCTCTCTGTCATACTTTCGTTACCTTCTTTTGACCACCGGCATTACCTCTGACAAACTCTTTGTTAATATATCTGTCAAAACTTCGTTACCTTCTCTTGACAGCGAGCATTACCTCTGACACTCAATATATTAATCCCTGTATCATACTTTCGTTACCTTGTCTTGACAACCATAATTACCTGTGATACTCTCTTTACTATTTCCTCTTTCATACCCTTGTTGCTTAGTCTTTACCACAACCATTACCTATGATACCCTTTTTGTTAAACCCTCTGTCATACCTTCGTTACATTGTCTTGACCACTAGCATTACCTCTGACACTCTCTTTATTTATCTCTTTATCATACCTTCAATACCCTGTCTTGGCCACCAGCATTACATCTGACACTCTCTTCGTTAATCCCTCTGTTCTGTCTTCACTTCTGTGTCCTGATCATCAGCAATACTTTTCATACTCTGTGTTAATCCCTATGTTATACCTTAGATACCTTTTCTTGACCACCAGCATGACCTATGATACTGTCTTTATTAATCCCTCTGTCATACCACTTTTTCCTTGTCATGACCTCTAGCATTACCTCTGATACTCTCCTTGTTAATCATTCTGCCATACCTTCGCTACCTTGTCTTGACCATCAACATTACCTCTGATACTCTCGGTATTTCCTCTTTCATACCTTCATTACCTAGTCTTTACCACCAGCATAACCTTTGATACTATTTTCATTAAACCCGCTGTCATACCTTCATTGCATTGCCTAAACCACCAGTATTACCTCTGACACTCTTATTTATCCCTTTTTCATACCTTCGATACCCCGTCTTGACCACCAGCATTATCTCTGACACTGTCTTTCTTAATCCCTTTGTCATTCCTGCATTCCCTTGTCCTGACCACAAGAATTCCTAACTAAACTCACTTTGTTAATGTCTCTGTTATACCTTCGCTACCTTGTCTTAATCACAAGCTTTACCTCTGATATTATCATTGTTAACCCCTCTGTCATTCATTCATTACCTTATCTTGACGACTCACTTTACCTCTGATACTCTCCTTGTTTTTTTCCTTTATCATAACTTCCTTATCTTATCTTCACCATCAGCATTACATATGATAATATTTTGTTAATCCATCTCTCATACCATCGATACCTTGTCTTGACCATCATCATCACCTCTGATACTCTATTTATTAATCCCACTATCATACCTTCATTACTTTATCTTGACATCAAGCTTTACCTCTGATACTCTGTTCTAATTTTTTTTCTCTCTCTGTCATACTTTCCTTCCCGTGTCCTGAGCAACAGCATTACATCTGATACTCTTTTTGTTAATCCCTCTGTCATGCCATCATTACCTTGTCTTGACCACCAGCATTGCCTCTGATATTCTCTCTATTAATGCCTCATTCACATGTTCATTTTCTTGTCTTGACCACCAGTATTACCTCTGATACTCTCCCTGTCATAGTTTTCTTTCCTTGTCTTGACCACCAGCATTATCAGATACTGCCTTTGTTAATTCCTGTCATAACTCCGTTACCTTGTCTTCACCACCAGAATTACCTCTGATACTCTCTTTGTTAAGCCCTCTCTCATACCTTCGTTACCTTGTCTTGACTACCAGCATTACCTCTGATTATCTCTTTGTTAATCCCTCTGTCGTAATTCGTTATCTTGTCTTGACTACCAGCATTACCTCTGACATTCGTTTTGTTAATCCCTATGTCATTCCGTCGTTACCCTGTCTAGACCACCAGCATTACATCAGATACACTTCTTGTTAATTCCTCTATTATACCTTCTCTCCCCTTCTTCCCCACCAGCATTACCTCTGATACCCTAGTAATCCCTCTCTCATACCTTCGTTACCTTGTCTTTAGCACCAGCATTACCTCGGATACTCTCTTTGTTAATCCATCTGCCATACTTTCCTTTCTTTGTCTTGACTTACAGCATTGCCTTTTAAACACTCTCTCCTAACCCCTCTGTCATACCTTCATTACTTTGTCTTGACTAGCAACATTGCCTTCGATACTCTCTTTGTTAATCTCTCTGTCATACCTACGTTACCTTGTCCTGACCACCAGTATTACCTATGATACGCTCTTTGTTAATCCCTCTACCAAACCTTCGTTACCTTGCCATGATCACTAGCAATAACTCTTATACTCTCTTTGTTAATCCATCTGTCATACCTCCGTTACCTTATCTTAACCACCAGCATTACCTCTGATACTGTTTTTATTGATCCGTCTGCCATAGCACTTTTACCTTGTCTTGACCTCGAGCATTACCTGTGATACTCTCTTTGCTAATCCTTCTGTCATACCTTCGTTTCCTTGTCTTTACCACCAGCATTACCTCTGATACTCTCTTTGTTATTTCCTCTTTCATACCTTCGGTACCTAGTCTTTACCACCAGCATTACCTATTACACTCTCTCTGTTAATCCCTTTGTCATTCTTTCATTACCTAGTCCTGACCACCAGAATTACTCTTGATACTCCCTTTGTTATTCTCTGTTATACCTTCGCTACCTTGTCTCGATCACCAGCTTTACCACTGACACTCTCTGTTTTTCTCTTTGTCATACTTTTTTTTTTTACCTTGTCTTGACCAACAGCATTACATCTGATACTCTTTTTGTTAATCCTTCTGTCCTACCATCGTTTCCTTGTCTTGACCACCATCATCACCTATAACGCTCTCTTTATAAATCGCTCTGTCATACTTTCATTACCTTATCTTGACCACTAGCTTTAACTCTGATATTATGTTTTTTTCCTGTCATACTTTCCGTACCTTGTCTTGACCAAGATCATTACATCTGATACTCTTTTTGTTAATACCTCTGTCATACCATCATTACCTTGTCTTGACCACCAGCATTGCCTCTGATACTCTCCCTGTCATAATATCATGTCCTTGTCTTGACCACTAGCATTATCATGATAGTGTCTTTGTTAATTCCACAGTCATAACTCCGATACCTTGTCACCACCACCAGCATTACCTCTGATGCTCTCTTTATTAATCCACCATACCATCGTTACCTTGTCATGACTATCAGCATTATCTCTGATACTCTCTTTATTAATCCTTCTGTCATACCTTCATTACATTGTCTTGACCACCAGCATTACCTCAGATACACTCTGTGTTAATCCCTTTCTCCTACCCCGTTACCTTGTCTTGACCTCGAGCATTACCTCTGATCCGCTCCATGCTAATCCTTCTGTGATACCTTCCATCCATTTTCTTGACCACCAACACTACCTATGATACTCTCTTTGTTATTCCTGTTTCATACCTTCCTTATTTTGTCTTAACCACCAGCATTACCTCTGATACTCTGATTGTTAATCACTCTGTCATACCTTCGTTACCTTGTCTTGAGCACCAGCATTACCTCCCATACTCTCTTTGTTAATCCCTTCTCCAAACATTCGTTACCTTGCCTTCACAACCAGTATTACCTCGGATACTCTCTTTGTTAATCCCACTATCATACCTTTGCTATCTTATCTTGACTACCAGCATTGCCTTTGAAACTCTCTCTGTTCATCCCTCTGTCATACCGTCCTTAAACTGTCTTGACTACGAGCATTGCATTCGACACTTTCTTTGTTAATCCCTGTGGCATACCATTGTTACCTTGTCTTGACTACCAGAATTACCTCTGATACTCTCTTTATTAATCCTTCTGTCATACCTTCATTACATTGTCTTGACCACCAGCATTACCTCTGATACTTTCTTTGTTAATCCCTCTCTCGTACCTCCTTTACCTTGTCTTGACCTCGAGCATTACCTCTGATATGCTCCTTGTTAATCCCTCTGTGATACCTTCCTTCCATTTTCTTGACCACCAGCACTACCTATGATACTCTCTTTGTTATTTCCTCTTTCATACCTTCGTTACCTTGTCTTCACCACCATCATTACCTCTGATACTCTGGTTGTTAATCCCTTTGTCATACATTAGTTACCTTGTCTTGACCACCAGCATTACCTCTGATACTCTCATTGTTAATCCCTCTGTCATACCTTTGTTACCTCTGATACTCTCCTTGTTAATCCATTTGGCATACCTTAATTACATTGTCTTAACTACCACCATTACCTTTGACACTCTCTTTGTTAATCTATCTGTCGTACCTTCGTTACCTTGTCTTGCCCACCAGCATTACTGTTCCATTGATACTCACTAGCTTATCCCTCTCTCATACCTTCGTTATCTTGTCTTCACCGCCAGCTTTACCTCTGATACTCTATTTCTTAATCCCACGCATAGCTTTGTTACCTTGTCTTAACTAACAGCATTGCTTTTGATGCTTTTTTTGTTAATCCCTCTCTCATACTTTCCTTTTTTTGTCTTGACTTCCAGCAATGCCTCTTATACTCTCTTTGTTAATCCCTCTGTCATACCTTCGTTATCCTGTCATGACCACGAGCATTACCTCTGATACTCTTTGTGTTAATTCCTCTGTTATACCTTCTTTACCTCTTCTTGACCACAAACATTATATCTTATACTCTAGTAATCCCTCTGTCATACCTTCGTTACCTTGTCTTGACCACCAGCATATCCTCTGGTACTTTCTTTATTTCCTCTTTCATACCATCGTTACCTACAGTAGTCTTTACCACCAGCATAACCTTTGATACTCGTATTGATAATCCCTCTGTCATACCTTCATTACATTGCCTTGACCACAAGCATTACCTCTGATAGTCTTTTTATTAATCTCACTGTCATCCCTTCGATACCCTGTCTTGACCACCAGCATTATCTGTGACACTCTCTTTGTTAATTCCTCTGTCATTCCTGCATTACCTTGTCCTGAACAAATTGATACTCTCTTTGTTAATCACTCTGTTTTATCTTCACTACCTTGTCTTGATTACCAGCTTTGTCTCTGATATTCTTATTGTTAACCCCTCAGTCGACCCATCATAACCTTGTGTTGACCACTCACTTTACCTATGATATATATATATTTTTTTTTTGTTCATCATACTTTCCATACCTTGCCTTAACCGTCAGCATTACATCTGATACGCCTTTTGTCAGTCCTTCTCTCATACCATCGTTACACTGTCTTGACCACCACCATCACCTCTCATACTTTATTTATTAATCTCTCTGTCATACCTTCATTAACTTTTCTTAACCACAAGCTTTACTTCTGATACTCGGTATTTCTCTCTCTCTCTCTCTCTCTCTCTCTCTCTCTCTCTCTCTCTCTCTCTCTCTCTCTCTCTCTCTCTCTCTCTCTCTCTCTCTCTCTCTCTCTCTCTCTCTCTCTCTCTCTCATACTATCCTTACCGTGTCTTGACCAACAGAATTCCATCTGATACTCTTTTTGTTAATCCCTCCGTCATACCATAATTTCTTGGTCTTGACCACCAGCATTGCCTCTGATACTCTCTCTGTCATAGTTTCCTTTCCTTGTCTTGACCACCAGCATTATCTGATACTGCATTTGTTAATTCCGCAGTGATAACTCCGTTACCTTGTCTTCACCACCAGAATTACCTCTGATACTCTCTTTGTTAATCTCTCTGTCATACCTTCGTTACATTGACTTGACCATCGGAATTACCTGTGATGATCTTGTTAATCCATTTGTCAAACCTTAGTTACCTTGCCTTCACAACGAGCATTACCTCTGACACTCTTTACATTAATCCCTGTATCATACCTTCGTTACCTTGTCTTCACCACCATCATTAATTCTGATACTCTCTCTGCTATTTCTTCTTTCATGCCCTTGTTCCCTAGTCTTTACCACCACCATTACCTATGAAATTTTTTTTGTTAGTTCGTCTGTCATACCATCGTTACATTGTCTTGACCACTACCATCACCCCTGACACTCTCTTTATTTATCCCTCTGTCATACCTTCGATACCCTGTCTTGACCACCAGCATTATCTTTGACACTGTCTTTGTTAATCCCTCTGTAATACCTTCACTACTGTGTCCTGACAATCAGCATTACGTTTGATACTCTCTTTGTTAATCCCTCTGTTATACCTTCGTTATCTTGTCTTGACCACCAGCATTACCTCTGATACTGTCTTTATTAATCCCTCTGTCATACCTCTTTTACCTTGTCATGACCTCGAGCATTAACTCTGATACACTCTTTGTTAATCCTTCTGTCATACCTTCGTTACCTAGACTAAACCACCAGCATAACTTCTCATACTCTCTTTATTTTTATCTTTCATACCTTCGTTACCTAGTCTTTACCACCAGCATAACCTTTGATAATCTTTTTGTTAATCCCTCTGTCATACCTTCATTACATTGCCTAAACCACTAGTATTACATCTGATACTCTCTTTATTAATCCTTCTGTCATACCTTCGATACCCTGTCTTGACCACCAGCATTATCTCTGGCACTCTCTTTGTTAATCCCTCTGTCATTCCTGCATTACCTTGTCCTGACCACCAGAATTCCTTATGATACTCTCTTTGTCAATCCCTCTGTTATAACTTCGCTACCTTGTCCTAATTACCAGCTTTACCTCTGATATTCTCATTGTTAACCCTTCTGTCATACCTTCATTACCTTGTCTTGACCACTCTAAGTATGATACTCTCTTTTTTTCCTCTATCATAGTTTCCATACCTTGTTTTCACAGTCAGCATTACATCTGATACTCTTTTCGTTAATCCCTCTCTCATACCATCGGTACCTTGTCTTGATCACCATCATCACCTCTGATTCTCAATTTACTAATCCCTCTGTCATACGTTCATTACCTTATCTTGACCACAAGCTTTACCTCTCTCTCTCTCTCTCTCTCTCTCTCTCTCTCTCTCTCTCTCTCTCTCTCTCTCTCTCATACTTTCCTTACCGTGTCTTGACCAACAGCATTAAATTTGATACTCTTTTTTTTAAATCCCTCTGTCATGCCATCATTACCTTGTCTTGACCACCACTATTGCCTCTGATACTCTCTCTATTAATCCCTCATTCATACCTTCATTTCCTTGTCCTGATCACCAGCATTACCTCTGGTACTCTCTTTATTTCCCCTTTCATTCCTTCATTACCTAGTCTTTACAACCAGCATAAACTTTGATAATCTTTTTCTTAATCCACCTCATACCTTCCTTACATTGCCTAAACCACCAGTATTACCTCTGACACTTTCTTTCAGAATCCCTCTGCCATATCTCCGATACCATGTCTTGACCACCAGCCTTATCTCTGACACTCTCTTTGTTAATCCCTTTGTCATTCCTGCATTACCTTGTCCTGACCACCAGAATTCCTTATGATACTCTCTTTGTTAATCCGTCTGTTATATCATCTCTACATTGTCTTAATCAGAAGCTTTACCTCTAATATTCTCATTGTTAAACCCTCTGGCATACCTTCATTAACTTGACTTGACCACTCACTTTACCTCTGATACTCTTCCTTGTTTTTTTCCTTTATCATACCTTCCTTATCTTATCTTGACCATCAGCATTACATCTGATACTCTTTTTCTTAATCCCTCTCTCATACATTCGTTACCTTCTCTTGACAATCATCATCACGTCTGATACTCTATTTATTAATCCCTCTATCATACCTTCATTACCTTATATTGACCACAAGCATTACCTCTGATACTCCTTTTTTTATTTTTTTCTCTCTCTCTGTCATACTTTCCTTTCCGTGTCTTGACCAACAGCATTACATCTGATACTCTTTTTGTTAATCCCTCTGTCATGCCATCATTACCTTATCTTGACCACATGCTTTCCCTCTGATACTCTCTCTATTACGAGGTAATCCCTCATTCATACCTTCATTTCCTTGTCCTGACCACCAGCATTAACTCTGATACTCTCCCTGTCATAGTTTATTTTCCTAGTCTTGACCACAAGCATTATCTAATACTGTCTTTGTTAATTCGCAGTCATAACTCCGTTACCTTGTCTTCACGAACAGCATTACCTCTGATACTCTTTGTTAATCCCTTTGTCATACCATCGTTACCTTGTCTTGACCACCAGCATTACCTCTGATAATCTCTTTGTTAATCCATCTATCAAACCTTCATTACCTTCTCTTAATAACGAGCATTACCTCTTACACTCTTTATATTAATTCCTGTATCATACTTTCGTTACCCTGTCTTGACAACCATAATTACCTGTGATACTCTCTTTGCTAGTTCCTCTTTCATACCCTTGTTACCTAGTCTTTACCACATCCATTACCTATGATACTCCTTTTGTTAATCCCTCTGTCATACCTTCGTTACATTATCTTGACCACTAGCAATACCTCTGACACTCTTTTTATTTATCCCTCTGTCATACCTTCGATACCCTGTCTTGACCACCATCATTACCTCTGACACTCTCTTCGTTAATCTCTCTGTTCTATCTTCACTTCTGTGTCCTGATCATCACCATTACTTTTGATACTCTCTATGTTAATTCATCTGTTATCCCTTCGTTACCTTTCCTTGACCACCACCATTACCTATGATACTGTTTTTATTAATCCCTCTGTCATACAACTTTTAGCTTGTCATGACCTCGAGCATTACCTCTGATACTCTCTTTGTTAATTCTTCTCCCATACCTTCGCTACCTTTTCTTGATCACCAGTATTACCTCTGATACTCTCGTTATTTCTTCTTTCATACTTTCATTACCTAGTCTTTACCACCAGCATAACCTTTGATACTCTCTTTGTTAATCCCGCTGTCATATCTTCATTACATTGCATAAACCACTAGTATTACCTCAGACACTCTCTTATTAATCCCTCTTTGATACCTTCGAAACTCTGTCTTGACCACCAGCATTATCTCTGATATTCTCTTTGTTAATCCCTTTGTCATTCCTGCATTACCTTGTCCTGACCACCAAAATTATTTATGATACTCACTTTGTTAATCATTCTGTTATACCGTCGCTACCTTGTCTTAATCACAATATCTCTGATATTCTCATTGTTAACCCCGCTGTCATACCTTCATTACCTAGTCTTTACCAATCACTTTACCTCTGATACCCTCCTTGTTTATTCCTTTATCATACCTTCTTAACCCTATCTTGACCATCAGCATTACATCTGATACTCTTTTTGTTAATCTCTATCTCATACCATCGTTACCTTGTCCCGACCATCATCATCACCTCTGATACTCTATTAATCCCTCTATCATACCTTGATTTCCTTATCTTGACCACAAGCTTTACCTCTGATACTCAGTTTCTATTTTTTTTCTCTCTCCCTGTCACACTTTCCGTTCCGTGTCTTGAGCAACAGCAGTACTTCTGAAACTCTTTTTGTTAGTCCCTCTGTCATGCCATCTTTACCTTGTCTTGACCACCAGCTTTGCATCTGATACTGCCTCTATTAATCCCTCATTCATACCTTCATTTCCTTGTCCTGGCCACAAGCATAACCTCTGATGCTCTCCCTGTCAGTTTCCTTTCCTAGTCTTGACCACCAGCATTATCTGATACTGTCTTTGTTAATTCGGCAGTCATAACTCCGTTACCTTGTCTTAACGAACAGCATTACCTCTGAAACTCTTTGTTAATCCCTTAGTCGTACCTTCGTTACCTTTTCTTGACCACCAGCATTACCGCTGATAATCTCTTTGTTAATCCATGTGTCAAACCATCGTTACCTTGTCTTGACAACGAGCATTACCACTGACACTCTTTATATTAATCCCTGTATCATCCTTCGTTACCTTCTCTTGACCAGCATCATTACTTTTGACCCCGCTGCAGGGGGTCACCTTGACGTGGTGGCGGGGCTTGAAGCGTGGTTGGCGGTGCCACCTACTTTGGAGGCATGCCTACCTTTGTAGGGTTCGGTATTTGTCAGCTACGGTGACCAAGCGCCCCCTGCATCACTGGTGGAGGAGGCCTGCTGGTGATGTTAGTCCCTGCCCATTTGCCATCTAGGGCAGGACAGTTGCCTCCCCACGTGTTTTCCGTGCGTGGCGTCCCGTAATGCTGGGAGACGGGAGTCCTGGAGGTTGAGCGACGCTGTGTATGCTGCGCCCTGCAGCTAGCAATACACCTCTTTGGTCCCTTATTCTGGCAAGACGGGTGGCCTGGTTGGGCCCGACCAGGTCAATCGGCTGGTCATGCGTTGGCTAGGGTCAAGTGGGCACTGGGGGGCCTGGTGGCTCCTACCGTCCTGGAGTCACCCTTGTTCGGGTTCCCCGGTGGTTACCCGCGTATACTTCCCTGCTACCTCTGGGGTCGCCAGTGGCATTGTCCCTGGCATAAGACCTCCCCTTGTTGGGCTCCGTGGTGGGTGGAGGAGTGGGGGAATGAAGTTATTACATTTTAATGGAAACCAAAACAACCAATAAATATGAGGAACATCTGGGCCACTTAAAGTCTGGCCCAATTACATCCCCGCGTGAGGTCTTGCCAGGCTTTTATGAACAAGCCCACTTTGCTCGGTATTTGGTGATCCGGGCAGTAGAGGGTGTCAAAGTGGCAGAACTGGACATTTTTGAAGTCCATAGAACAATTGTTAAGACATGTGGCAGGGAGCCAAAAATTTTGCCACAGCACGATGGGAGCCTGCTTGTGGAGGTTACCTCCCCAGAGGAGAAAGACAGACTCTGTTCTCTATCTGAGGTATCTGGAGCTCCAGTTACATGCTTGCTGCATCCCACATTCAACCAATCTCGTGGGGTAATCTACTCTAGAGAGCTGCTTAGGTACTCAGAAGCAAAGCTTCTTGAGGAAATGAAGGTACATGAAGTTATCAAAGTGGAAAGATTTCATAAGAAAATTGATGGTGTCCTTTTGCCCACGCCCTCCATTTTGTTAACGTTTGAGGTCACTCAGCTTCCCTCTTCCATTAAGGTTGCCTGGTTGTCCTTAAAGGTGAAGCTGTATATACCCAGTCCAAGACGCTGTTTTCATTGTCAAAAGTTTGGCCACGTTAGCAAATACTGTCGACGATTGTTGCAGGGCCTTCCTGCGATATGTGCTACATGTGGAATTTCCCATGAAGATATAGATTGTTCTGGTACAGAGACCTGTGTCAATTGTGGAGGTGGCCATGCAGCTACCTCCAAAGCTTGTGACAAATACAAATTTGAGTGTGAGGTTTTGTCTTTGCGGACTCGTGAAAGGATTACCTTTAAGGAAGCTAAACACCGAGTTATGTCTATGTATATACGACCTGGAGTTTCCTTTGCTTCAGTTCTATCACGGTCCGTTCAGTCAGGCCGCAATTCTGGTGGTGATGAACAGAATTCTCAACGACGTGAGAGTCTGGGTACTCGGTCAACCTCCAACATGTCTGATAAGATGCAGATTCTCTCGGTGCCTGTCAGCAATAAATTTGCAACTTTGATGGAAACTACTGATGGAGAAGACACCTCAGTTAGTACCTCCAAGAATATGCCCAAGAATACCTCTGTGATTCCATCCGAACTTGTACAGGCTGAGGTACATAGCCCTAAACGGTCCTCCAACAAACGCATTCGTGAGTCCACTGAGTCATTGACAGATGTTCCCCCAACTAAAGCCTCCCATGATGATCAGGGTGGCCACTCTGACGGTGCTATTGTATTGGGCATAGATACTGATGTCCCGGTCATTGATACCGAGTTGGATGGTTTCGCTGTGGCCTCAGACATGAAGGTACCCTCTCTAAAGCCAGGGGATAAGCCCTCCCCTGCTTGTCAGGACCCCAGCCCTGAGGGATGCACGAGTGGTTGCAGTCCCTCTGATGGCACAGCATGCTCTGATCTGACTGAGGCAGCTTGCGGTCCCTCCAGCAAGTCAGGTGGGTCGGTCACTTCTTCCTCTGTGGTACCGGTTGTTTCTCCTCCAGTTAACTCAGACAATTCTGCCCTCTCCCCTCCACGTTCGGAGGCCAGGACCCTAATCCCTCCTGCTCGACCTCTCAGCTGACTGGGGGCCCCGCGCAGGGTCCAGAGTAGCACCTCCCTTCCTGTTGGGCTCCATGCTGCTGCCCGTGACAAACCCATTAGTGGACGTACCTGCATACCAAAGAAGACTGTCTCCCTTTCAGCACGAGTGCCAGTCTCCCTCTCTGGAGGCCCGTCAGGGCCCCCACATTCCCGCAAAAATTTTGACAAACCAAATAAACTTGGCACTGGGAAGTCCAATTCTCGGACTCTCCCAAAACCACGCACTAAATAGCCATCTTCAAGTTTCTTCAGTGGAACTGTCAAGGTTTACGTGCTTCCTGGGAGGAACTGCGTGTTTTGATCTCCCAATTCTCTCCAGTGAGCATTTGTCTCCAGGAGACGATGATGGGAGACTCAGTTCATCTCAGTCCTCCTGGATATAGAGCCTTTTATTCTGATCTTCCTAATGAAGGCCACCACGGTGGCACGGCAGTACTAGTCAGAGATGATGTGCCTTGTAGCAAGATTCAAATCAATACTCCACTACAGGCCGTTGCTATCAAAATTTTTATAAATCGATCCTACACGTTGTGTAGTATATATCTTCCACCCAGTGTTCCTGTCGAGAGAGGGGATCTTGTTCGTCTAGTACGTGATCTTCCCTCTCCCTTCATTTTATTAGGGGATTTTAATGGTCGCCACCCACTGTGGGGTGACGGCATGGCTAACCCCAGAGGTATTTTACTTGCTTCTTTTATAGAGGAAGAAGGGTTAGAGGTTTTAAACTCAGGGGATATGACGCATTTCCATAATCAGACCGGTACTTTTACTGCAATTGATATTTCTCTCTGCTCTTCAAATGCCCTCTTAGATTTTAACTGGCAGGTCTTGCCACATTTATATGGCAGTGACCACTTCCCTATCATAGTAGAGTCTACAGCGTCGGAACCAATGTCTCGTCTTCCCCGGTGGCGCTTAGATAGGGCTGATTGGAGGCATTTTACAGAACTTTGTTCCCCTGATTACTCGATAGCTGATTTTAGCAGTACTGACGAGGCTGCGAAATATTTTATGGATTTATTACATTCTTCTGCACTCCAGACCATCCCCAGGACATCTGGACGTTTTCCCAGACGTCCTGTCCCTTGGTGGAACAGTGATTGCTCTGCTGCTGTGCAGGCAAAGCGTTCTGCCTTCTCCCGTCTTCGGCGGCATCGTGGGGACCCTCAGTGCTTGGATGCCTTTCGACGGGCACGAGCTCATGCTCGGCGGGTCCTAAAGAGTGCAAGGCAAGAGTCGTGGAAAACTTATGTTTTCTCAATTACAACAAAGACTCCGCTCACACAAGTGTGGAATAGAGTGCGCAAGATATCTGGGAAGTTCGCAGTCCCTCCTCCTCCTGTCTTGTCCCATGGTGGTGTGAAGATAGCTGATCCTAAGGTGGTTGCTGACATATTTGCCGATCACTTTGCTAGTGTCTCCAGGAAGGATCCTACCTCGCCAATGGTACACCATCGCCGTGATTTGGAATCACGAGGTGTTAACTTTGCTTCACCTGCTGGTCGCTTTCGTGGCGGAGAGCCATATAATTTAGACTTCACCCTCCGTGAGCTACGAGCTGCCCTCTCAGAGTGCAGTGACAGTGCTCCTGGGCCTGACGACATTCCATACGCTCTGCTCCGTCATCTGTCAACTGATTCACTTCAGTTTTTATTGGATCTTTTTAACAGGGTTTGGAGCGAGGGCTCTCTTCCCAGGAATTGGAAGTTGGGTACTGTCCTCCCCATTCCCAAGCCTGGTAAAGATCATTCCCAAGTCACCAACTACCGTCCCATCGCTTTAACATCATGTGTGTGCAAGCTGTTCGAGAAGATGGTCAGTGTCAGACTTATCTGGTTTCTGGAGAAGGGTTGCTTTCTCTCTCCTTCACAGAGTGGTTTCCGTAAATTACGGTGCACTTCAGACAACCTTATCAGGCTAGAAACATCGATCTCTGAAGCCTTTGCCTCCAAGCAACATCTTGTGGCTGTGTTCTTTGACCTTGAGAAGGCTTATGACACTGCCTGGCGCCATGGCATCCTCCAACAACTTCATGCCTTTGGTTTACGTGGTCGACTACCTGTCTTGCTTGGAGACTTCTTGACTGATCGTGTTTTTCGGGTCCGTGTGGGTTCTTCCTTCTCTGCACCACTGTGCCAGGAGGAAGGAGTCCCACAGGGAAGTGTCTTAAGTGTCTCCCTGTTTACAGTGGCCATCAACGGTATCCTTGATAATGTGCCTGGTGGGGTATCCTCATCCCTTTATGTGGATGACTTGGCTATATGGTTTTCTGGTTCCCGCATGTCTGCTGTCGAGCGGCGTATGCAACTTGCCTTGGATAAGATTTCTGCCAGGGCCACTTCCAAGGGTTTTCGGTTTCTACTTCTAAGACTGTGGCTATGCACTTCTGTATGATGAGAGGGGTACACCCGGACCCTGATCTCCAGCTCTGTGGCAGGAGACTCCGCTGTTTGCTAGAGACGAAGTTCTTGGGCCTGACGTTTGACAGCCGTTTGACATGGGTTTCACACTTGGCAAATCTTAAAGCATCGTGTATGAAAGCCCTCAGTCTATTGAGGGTACTGTCCCATACATCTTGGGGTGCTGATCGGAGGATGCTCTTGCATTTGTTTCAGGTTTTTGTAACCTCCAGGCTGTCATATGGCTGCGAGGTATACTCCTCTGCCACAGAGACCAGACTAAAAACTCTAGATGCTGTCTATAATTCTGGTCTTCGCCTTGCAACTGGGGCTTTCCGGTCATCTCCAATTCCCAGCTTATTGGTGGAAGCTGGTGTGCCTCCCTTAGATCTACTGCGTCAGTCAGTTGCAGCACGGTGCTGGCTCCGGATTCGTCGCCTTCCAGATTCACTTGTCTGTGAGTGTGTGACAAAACAGTCTTGTTTTTGTATTATAGTAGACACCCTCGCATGCCTCGTCCATTTGGCTATAGGGTTCGGGATATCATGGAGGAGTTTCATTTGATGGCAGTATCAGTCAGTCCTATTCGAATCTCGAGGGTTGTGCCATGGATATTACCCAAGGTAACTTTTTGCCGGTCTATTACAGGCTCAAAGGATTCTGTCACTCCACAGTGTCTTTTACAGCTATTTTTAGAACATTCCATGAGTCATGGTGGTTCTGTGCCTGTTTATACTGATGGCTCTAAATCCACATCTGGTGTTGGTTTTGGAGTGGTATTTCCCAATTTTAACCGTGGAGGTAGTCTTCCTTTGGTTGCCTCAGTTTTTACTGCAGAGCTGTCAGCTATCGTTTTAGCCCTGGAGTTGGTGTTTCTTCACCCTGACAATTATTTTACTATTTTTAGTGACTCCCAAGGGGTGCTTTTGGCTCTGGACTCATATAACTCTTCCCATCCTATAGTTTTAGCTATCTTGGAGTGGCTGTTCCTCATCAGGCGTCGGGGGAAGAGAGTGGATTTTTGTTGGGTTCCTGCACATGTTGGTGTGGTGGGCAATGAGAAGGCGGATGCACTGGCAAAGGCTGCTGCCTCTCAACAGCCCCCAACCAACTATCCACTTCCTATTTCTGATGTAACACCCTACCTGCGGCACAGAATTTGTATGTGCTGGCAGAGACACTGGGATGGTGTCGCTCATAATAAGCTGAAAGAGGTCTTTCAGAGAGTGGTTATGCCGAGGGTTCTCCCTCCCATGCCTCGGCGATTGGAGGTGGCTCTTACTAGGCTTCGAATAGGACACTCTCGACTTACACATGGGTTCCTGATGAGTGGTGAGACTCAACGGTACTGTGATGATTGCCTTGTTCCCCTTACTGTTCGACACTTGCTGGTCGAGTGCCCAAGTTTGGGAGACCTGCATCAGAGATTCCTCCATAGACATAGAGGGGCAGATGGTGCCTATTGTCTCTCCTCAATGCTTGGTGGAGACCATAGCGATTTTAATGATGTTTTTAGCTTTCTTCAGGAGGCCGGCCTCCTTACACTTTTATAGTAACTGATATTTTGTTTTAACTATTTTATTGTTTTTAGTGTTTTATTTGCAGTAATGGTTATTACTTCTTATTTTGAATTTGCACTATTTATTCGCTGCGTCTTTTAACTTGTTGTCCGGCGGCATATGACCCTGGCAGTTGCTCCGCCAGATTTTAATACAATCAATCAATCAATCATTACTTTTGATACTCTCTTTGCTATTTCCTCCTTCATGCCCTTGTTACCTAGTCTTTACCACCACCATTACCTATGATACTCTTTTTGTTAATCGCTCTGTCATACCTTCGTTACACTGTCTTGACAACTACCATCACATCTGACACTCTCTTTATTTATCCCTCTGTCATACGTTCGATACCCTGTCTTGACCACCTACATCACTTCTGACACTCTCTTTGTTAACCCTCTGCAATACATTCACTACTGTGTCCTGACCATCAGCATTACTTTTGATACTCTCTTTGTTAATCCCTCTGTTATACCATCATTACCTTGTCTTGACCACCAGCATTACCTTTGATACTGTCTTTATTACTCCCTCTTTCATACCACTTTAACCTTGTCTCGACGACAAGCATTACCTCTGATACTTTATTTGTTAATCCTTTTGTCATACCTTCGTTACCTACTCTTGGCCACCAGCATTACCTTTAATACTCTCTTTATTTACTCTTTCATATCTTCGTTCCCTATTCTTTACCACCACCATAACCATTGATAATCTTTTTGTTAATCCCTCTTTCATACCTTTATTACATTGCCTAAACAACCAGTATTACCTCTGATACTCTCTTTATTAATCCCTTTGCCATACCTTCGATACCCTGTCTTGACCACCAGCATTATCTCTGACACTCTCTTTGTTAATTCCTCTGTCATTCCTGCATTACCTTGTCCTGGCCACCAGAATTTCTCATGATACTCTGTTTGTTAATCCCTCTGTTATACCTTCGCTACCTTCTCTTAATCAAAGCTTTACCTCTGATATTCCCATTGTTAACCCCTCTGTCATACCATCATTACCTTATCTTGACCACTTACTTTACCTCTGATACTTTGTTTTTTCCTCTGTCATACTTTCCATACTTTGTCTTAACCATCAGCATTACATCTGATACTCTTTTTGTTAATCCCTCTCTCATACCATCGTTACCTTCTCTCTACCACCATCATGACCTCTGATACTCTGTTTACTAATCCCTCTGTCATACCTTCATTACCTTATCTTGACCACCAGCTTTATCTCTGATACTCTCTCTCTCTCTCTCTCTCTCTCTCTCTCTCTCTCTCTCTCTCTCTCTCTCTCTCTCTCTCTCTCTCTCTCTCTCTCTCTCTCTCATGGTTTCCTTACCGTGTCTTGACCAACAACATTACACCTGATACTCTTTTTGTTAATCCCTCTGTCATGCCATCATTACCTTGTCTTGACCACCAATATTGCCTCTGATACTCTCTCTATTAATCCTTTATTCATACCTTAATTTCCTTGTCCTGACCACCAGCAATACCTCTAAAATTCTCCCTGTCGTAGTTTCCTTTCCTTGTCTTGTCCACCAACGTTATCTGATACTCTCTTTGTTAATCCCTCAGTCATACCTTCGGTACCTTATCTTGACCACCAGCCTCACGTCTGATAATCTCTTTCTTAATCCATCTGTCAAACCTTCGTTACCTTGTCTTGACCATCAGTATTACCTCTGATAATCTCTTTGTTAATCCATCTGTCAAACCTTCGTTACCTTGTCTTGACAACGAGCATTACCATTAACTATCTATCTATCTATCTATAGCCCGACGCCCTAATCCCGCAAAGGGTGGGCTCAGATAAATCGCCTCCAAGACGCTCTGTCACCCACCATTTGACTACCCTTCCCCCAACTCACCCCTCCCTCTCCCTCATATACCTCTCAACTCAATCCCTCCACCTTATCCTCGGTCTACCACTCCCGCTTCCTCCCTCCATCTCACCTACATTCACCCTCTTAGTCAGTCTTTCATTCTCCATTCTCTCCACATGTCCAAACCACCTCAGTGTATTTTACCTAATCTTCTCAATCACTGCCACATCCACCCCACAACGATCCTTCACTTCTTTATTCGTCAACCTGTCCCTCCATGTCACTCCACATGCTCCTCTCATGTAACTCATTTCCACTGCTCTCACTCTTGGCTTGTTCCCCTCTTGCAATGTCCACGCCTCACTTCCATATGTCAGGGTAGGGATCACAATACTATCATGCAGTGACTTCTTGACTTCCATACTCACCTCCCTATTTCTCATCACTGCTTTCAGTGAACGAACAACCTTCCTTCACTGCTGTACCCTTTCAAGCACTTCATCCCAAAAGTTCCATCCTTACTCATCACACTCCCCAAGTACTTGAATGCACTCACATTCTCCATATCTTCACCATCCAGCCTCACTGTACATTCTGTGACTTCATTCCTCTCAAACACCATAACTTTACTTTTGTTTACATTAACTTTCAGCTTCCTCCTCCTACACACTGTCCCAAATTCATTCACCAAACCTTGCAACTCCCATTCATATTCACTCAGCAATACGGTATCAGCAAACAGCAAACACCGGAATCTTCCACATCTCACCATCATTCATTAGAGCCACCCCAACATCCACTGCCCTACCTGGCATCTCCTTTACAACCCCATCCATGTATATATTAAACAGTCATGGAGACATCACACAACCCTGTTTGAGTCCCACACTGAAATCAAAGAACTCACTCAGCTCACCATTCACTCGCACCGTAGCCCTAGCTCCTTCGTACATACTCTTCACAGCATTCAACAATTTCCCATCCACTCCATATATTCTTAATATCTTCCACATACCTTGCCTATCTATTCTGTCATAAGCTTTCTACAAGCTCATGAAGGCAGCATACACTTTCTTTCCTTTTCTAGATACTTCTCCACTAAACATCTTAGAACAAATATCTGATCTACACGCCCTTTTCCCTTCCTAAATCCCCATTGTTCTTCTCCAACTAGCTTCTCTGTCATATGCCTAACCCTATCGATGAGTATTCTGCCACATATTTTACCAGTCACACTAAGAAAGCAAATACCCCTATGGTTACCACATTCTTCTCTCTCCCCTTTTCCGTTGTATAAAGGAACAATTATACCTGATTTCCAGTCCTCCTTCCCTCTTCCCAAGCCATTCTACACAACTTCCATATCCACTCCACAACAATCTCACCGCCATACCTCAGCATTTCACCACTCACTCCATCAATTCCTGGGGCCTATCCCAACTTGATCTTCTTCATTGCTTCCACTACTTCCGCCCTACTGATCTCTTCCTCTCTCCTCTCATCTCTTCTTCTCCCAGCCATTCCCCAACCACTTATACTCGCACTGCTCTCACCCTCTACATTCAACAAATCCTCAAGGAGCTCCTTCCATCTCCTCAAAATCTCTCCCTTCTCCACCAACAATCTATTATTCCTATCTTTCACTCCCCTACTATTTCCTCTTTCACACTGCCTTACTTTCTTTACCTCCTTCCAAAACAATATCTTACTCTCCCTCTCTTTCACACTCAGATTCCTCCCAAACTCTTCATCCACTTTCTTCTTACTCTCCTTCATCAGTCCCTTCACCTCCCTTCTCCTGTTCACTATACCTCTCTCTTCTCTCTCTCATCTTCTTCCCTACCTCTACTCGCTAAACATTCATTATACTGTATGCCTTCTTCTTTTGTTCCACAGCTCTTTTCACCTCATCATTCCACCATGCTGTTCCTTGCTCACCCTTGCATCTCCTCCTCACTCCACAAACCACCTCACACGCTGTGCCTATCTCTTCCGTAAATATCTTACGTACATCTTCCACCCCTTCCATCTGCTCTAGCTCATACCTTCCCAATCTTTCTTCCAATGTTTCTCTTATACTCTGCCATTTTCTCACTATCTTGCAAATTCTACATTCTTCTCACAGGAGCTGTTTCCTCCTGTCTTCCTCTTCGTTTTCTCAACCATTTTCTTTGCAGCCTTACCTTGGCCATCACTAAGTGATAGTCCGAGACTCCATTCCCCCACCCTCTCCACACTCTTGCATCCAACACTTGTCTTCTCATTCGCTCATCCACACACACGAAGTCTATCATTGCCTTTCGTTCAACAAGTTCACCATCCATCCTCCTCATGACTCTCCATGTATACCTGTGGATCATCTTTTGTTGGAAGTGGGTGTTGGCTATTGGCATCCCCTTACCAGCACAGAAGTCCACCAAAGCACTACCATTCCCATCTACTTCAGCTGTCACACTCCACTGACCAACCACTCCATCCACTCATACATTCCAAACTTTGACATTCATGTCTCCAATCAAAAGCACTCTCTCGCTCCTCTCAAATTTGTCCATACATGCTTCTACTCTCGCCCAAAACTCATCTTTCACTCTTGCCACTGGGTCCTCTGTCGGAGCATAAACACAAACAATCGCCCACACTTGTATACCTATTTTCATCCTCACCCATACAATCCTTGCACCCACTGTTCCATACTCTCTTATATTCTCCTTCTACTTCTTGCTTTATCATCAGACATACTCCCTCTCTTGCCCTCTCATTCTCATTGACTCCCGCACATATACCTAAACCATATTCCCATTCTCTCACCTTTTCACCTTACCATTTAGTTTCAGTCAATCCACATATATCCACTTTTCCATCCTCAAGCACCTGAACAATCTCTCTCTCTTTCGCTTCATCATTCACTCCTCTCGCATTCCATGTTCCCACCCTCAGAATATCCTTTGTCCGTTCCTTAGTCGTCAACGTATGGTCCGTCCTGGTCCGAGGCGCATTACTTACATGTTTACAGTAGTTAGTTCTTTTTACGGGGTGGGGCACTAACCCACCACCAACCCTTTTAGTCGCCCCGTACGACAAGCAGGGATACTGCGGGAGTATTCTTGAAACCCCCGTACCCCCAGGGTAGGGGGATTTCAATGCTCTTGTTACCTAGTCTTTACCACCACCATTACATATGATACACTTTTTGTTAATCCCTCTGTCATGTCTTCGTTACATTGTCTTGGCCACTACCATCACCTTTGACACTTTCTTTATTTATTCCTCTGTCATACCTTCTTTACTCTGTCTTGACCACCAGCATCACCTCTGACACTCTCTTTGTTAATCCCTCTGTAATACCTTCACTACTGTATCCTGACCATCAACATTACAGTACTTTTGATATTCTCTTTGTTAATCCCTCTATTATACCTTCGTTATCGAGTCTTGACTACAAGCATTACCTCTGATACTGTCTTTATTAATCCCTCTATCATACCACTTTTACCTAGTTATGACCTCGAGCATTACCTCTGATACTCTTTTGTTAATCCTTCTGTCATACCTTCGTTACATTGTCTTGACCACCAGCATTACCTCTGATACTCTTTCTTTCCTCTTTCATACCTTCGTTACCTATTCTTTACCACCAGGATAACATTTGATACTTTTTTTGTTAATCCCTCTGTCATAACTTCATTACATTGCCTAAACCACCAGTATTACCTCTGATACTCTCCTTATTAATCCCTCTCTCATGCCTTCGATACCCTGTCTTTACCACCAGCATTATCTCTTACACACTCCTTGTTAATCCCTTTATCATTCCTCCATTACCTTGTCCTAACCACCAGAATTCCTTACGAACCTCATTTTGTTAATCCCTCTGTTATACCTTCGCTACCTTGTCTTAGTCACAAGTTTTACTTCTGATATTCTCATTGTTAACCCCTCTGTCATACTTTCATTACCTTGTCTTGACCACTCACTTTACCTCTGATACTCTCTTTGTTTTTTTCCTCTATCATACTTTCCTAACCTTGTCCTGACCGTCAGCATTACATCTGATACTCTTTTTGTTAATCCCTCTCTCATACCATCGTTACCTTGTCTTGACCACCATCATCACCTCTGATACTGTATTTGCTAATCCATCTGTCATACCTTTATTACCTTATCTTGACCACAAGCTTTACCTCTGATACTCTCTCTCTCTCTCTCTCTCTCTCTCTCTCTCTCTCTCTCTCTCTCTCTCAAACTTTCCTTACCGTGTCTTGATCTACAGCATTACATTTCATCCTCTTTTTGTTAATCATGCCATCATTACCTTGTCTTGACCACATACATTGCCTCTCATACTCTCTCTATAAATCAATCATTAATACCTTCATTTCCTTGTCCTGACCACCGGCATTACCTCTGATTCTCTCCCTGACATAGTTCCCTTTCTTTGTCTTGATCACCAGCATTATCTGATACTGTCTTTGTTAATTCTGCAGTCATAACTCCGTTATCTTGTCTTCACCACCAGCATTACCTCTGGTACTTTCTTTGTTAATCCCTCAGTCATACCTTCGATACCTTGTCTTTACCACCAGCATTACCTCGGATACTCTCCCTGTCATAATTTCCTTTCCTTGTCTTGACCAGCAGCATTATCTAATACTGCCTTTGTTTATTCCGGAGTCATAATTCCGTTACCTTCTCTTCACAACCAGCATTATCTCTGATACTGTCTTTGTTAATCCCTCGGTCATACCTTCGTTACCTTGTCTTGACCACCGTCATTATCTCTGGTAAACTCTTTTTTAATCCATCTGTCAAACCTTCGTTACCTTCTCTTGACAACGAGCATTACCTCTGACACTGTTTATAATAATCCCTGTATCATACCTTCGTTACCTTCTCTTGACCACCATCATTACCTCTGATACTCTCTTTCCTATTTCCTCTTTCATGTCCTTGTTACTTAGTCTTTCCCACCACCATTACTTGTGATAATCTTCTTGTAAATCCCTCTGTCATACCTTCGTTACATTGTCTTGACCACTACCATTAGCTCTGACACTCTCATTATTTATCCCTCTGTGATACCGTCGATACCCTGTCTTGGCCACCAGCTTTACCTATGATACTCTCTTCGTTAATCCCTCTGTTCTACCTTCACTTTTGAGTCCTGACCATCAACACTACTTTTGATACTCTCCGTGTTAATACCTCTGTTATATCTTCGTTACCTTGTCTTGACCACCAGCTTACCTCTGGTACTGTCTTTATTAATCCCTCTGTCATACCACTTTTACCTTGTCATGACCTCGACCATTACCTCTGATACTCTCCTTGTTAATCCTTCTTTCATACCTTCGCTACCTTGTCTTGGCCACCAGCATTGCCTCTGATACTCTCGTTATTTCCTCTTTCATTCCTTCATTACCTAGTCTTTATCAGCATCATAACCTTAATTACTCTTTTTTGTTAATCCCGCTGTCATACCTTCATTACATTGCCTAAACCACCAGTATTACCGCTGACACTCTCTTATTAATCCCTCTTTCATACCTTCGAAACTGTCTTCACCACAAGCATTATCTCTGACACTCCCTTTGTTAAACCCTTTGTCATTCCTGCATTACCATGTCATGACCACCAGAATTCCTTATGATACTCACTTTGTTATTGCCTCTGTTATACCTTTGATACCTTGTCTCAATCACAAGCTTTACCTCTGATATTTTTCTTGTTGACTCCACTGTCATACCTTCATTACCTTGCCTTGACCAATCACTTTACCTCTGATACTCTCCTAGTTTTTTCCTTTATCATACCTTACTTACCTTCTCGTGACCATAAGCATTACATCTGATACTCTTTTTGTTAATCCCTATCTCATACCTTCGTTACCTTGTCTTGACCATCATCATCACCTCTGGTACTCTATTTATTAATCCTTCTATCATACCTTCATTACCTTATCTTGACCACAATCTTTACCTCTGATACTCTGTTTTTTTTTTTTTTCTTTCTCTCCCTCTGTCATACTTTCCTTCCCGTGTCTTGACCAACAGCATTACATCTGATACTCTTTTTGTTAATCCCTCTGTCATGCCATCATTACCTTGTCTTGACCACCTGCATTGCCTCTGATCCTCTCTCTATTAATCCCTCATTCAGACCTTCGTTTCCTTGTCCTGACCACCAGCATTACCTCTGATACTCTCCCTGTCATAGTTACCTTTCCTAGTCTTCACCACCAGCATTATCTGATACTGTCATTGTTAATTCGGCAGTTATAACTCCGTTACCTTGTCTTCGCCAACAGCATTACCTCTGATACTCTTTGTTAATCCCTTAGTCATATCGTCGTTACCTTGTCTTGACCACCAGCATTTCCTCTAATAATCTCTTTGTTATACCATCTGTTAAACCTTCGTTACCTTGTCTTGACATCGAGCATTACCTCTGACACTTTTTATATTAATCCCTGTATCATTTCTTCGTTAGCTTGTCTTGACCACCAGCATTACCTCTGATACTCTCTTTATTTCCTCTTTCATACCTTTGTTACCTAGTCTTTACCACAAACAAAACCTTTGATAATCTTTTCCTTAATCCCTCTGTCATACCATCTTTACTTTGCCTAAACCATAAATATTACCTCTAACACTGTCTTTATTAATCCCTCTGCCATACCTTCGATACCCTGTCTTGACCACCAGCATTATCTCTTACACTCTCCTTGTTAATCCCTCTATCATTCTTCCATTACCTTTCTGACCACCAGAATTCCTTATGATCCTCTCTGTTAATCCCTCTGTTATACCATCGCTACCATGTCTTAATCATAAGCTTTACATCTGATATTCTCATTGTTAACCCCTCTGTCATACATTCATTATCTTGTCTTGACAACTCACTTTATGTCTGATACTCTTTGTTTTTTTCCTCTATCATACTTTCTTTACTTTGTGTTGACATTCAGCATTACATTTGATAGTCTTTTTGTTAATCCCTCTCTCATACCATCGTTTCCTTCTCTTGACCACCATCATCACCTCTGATACTCAATTTACTAATCTTTCTGTCATACCTTCATTATCTTGACCACAAGCTTTACCTCTGATACTCTGTTTCTGTCTGTCTGTCTGTCTGTCTGTCTCTCTCTCTCTCTCTCTCTCTCTCTCTCTCTCTCTCTCTCTCTCTCTCTCTCTCTCTCTCTCTCCCTGTCATACTTTCCTTACCGTGTCTTGGACAACAGCATTACATCTGATACTCTTTTTGTTAATCCCTCTGTCATGCCATCAGAACCTTGTCTTGACCACATTCATTGCCTCTCATACTCTCTCCATTAATCCCTCATTTATACCTTCATTTCCTTGTCCTGACCACCAGCATTACCTCTGATACTCTCCCTGTCATAGTTTCCTTTCTTTGTCTTGATCACCAGCATTATCTGATAAAGTATTTGTTAATTCGGCAGTCATAACACCGTTACCTTCTCTTCACAAACAGCATGACCTCTGGTACTCTCTTTGTTAATCTCTCAGTTATACCTTCGTTTCGTTCCTTTGACCACCGGCATTACCTCTGATAATCTCTTTCTTAATTCATCTGTCAAACCTTCGTTACCTTCTCTTGACAACGAGCATTACCTCTGACACTCTTTATATTAATCCCTGTATCATACTTTCCTTATCTTGTCTTGACAACCATAATTGCCTGTGATACTATCTTTGCTATTTCCTCTTTCATACCCTTGTTACCTAGTCTTTACCACATCCATTACTCATGAGGAGTAGACTGTAGCACTAGTCGAGCAGGGCAGTACTCCCGAGGTGGATGGAAAGCTGATGACAGGGAATCCTGGGGCTCCCGTTTCATCAGCCCTCAGGACTAGTTCATCACCATCCCCTTTTGCTGAACTTTTTTCATTGTCTCAGTTACACAGAGAGTAGGCCAGCATGTTCTCCAGTGCAAATTTCTCTATCTACACCAAACTACATGCACAGTACACACTACACTTCCTTTTCCAAAATTCAAAAAATTATGGCGTCTCATCACCAAGCCTCAGAGTCCCCAGGGCGGGGGGACCATAAATGCCCGCACCATCTGCCCCTGTCCCAGTGACGACTCGAGGTGCCTGGAACCACTGCCTGACTCTCTTCTTCTTCATTTCTGCAACATTCGCGGCCTTTCCTCTAACTTTTGCTCTGTTGAGTACCACCTCTCCTCCTCTAAACCTCACCTTCTTTTTCACTGAGACTCAGCTGTCTGAGGCAACTGACAGCAAACCCTTTTCTGTATCCTCCTACTTTCTCTATACTCATTAGGTGGCTGTTGTGTATATATACGCAACGACTTATCTTGCTCTCGTGATCCTGAACTCGATTCTTCTGAATTCTCTACACTCTCTCTTCGGCTTTCCTGTCATTCTCTGACTAAATATATCTGTGCTGTTTACTTATCCCCTAATTCTACTGACTATCAAAAATTCTTCGACTATCTTACTTCCACGATGGAACACATTCTATCCATTTCTCCTTTCTCTGAAATCTCCATTTTAGGAGATTTCAATGTTCACCACCACCTTTGGCTCTCCTCTCCTTTCACTGATCCACCTGGTGAACAAGCCTACATCTTTTCTATCCTTAATGACCTAGAGCAGCTTGTACAGCACCATACCCGTATCCCTGACCGCCTTGGAGAGAGCTCCAACATACTTGACCTCTTCCTCACAACTGATCCTTCTGCTTACTCTGTTAATCTTTTCTCTCCGTTGGGCTCCGCCATTCACAACCTTATCACCTTAACCTGTCCTATCACTCCGGTACGGCCTGTGGACCCTCCAGGGAAACGTCGTCTGTGGCATTTTGGAGCCGCGGACTGGGAGGCCCTCAGGCAGTACTTCTTTGATTTTCCCTGGAATGATTATTGCTTCCAAGGCCGTGAGCCATCTGAGTGTGCCTTGCGCATTACAGAGGTTATTCTCTCGGGCATGGAAGCATACATTCCTTTCTCATATCCTTTGACTACAGCAAGAAAGCCTTCGTTTCATCACGCTTGTTCTAATGCTGTCCGCAACAAGGAGAGGGCCTACAAAAGGTACCGGAGCCAACCCACCCCTGAATCACATCATCTTTACTTTTCTGCCCGGAATCGTGCTAAGTCTGTTGTTCGCTCTGCTAAAAATAATTTCATCCATACTAAATGCTCTCAACTCTCCAACTCGAATTCTTCCCGCTTCTTCTGGCACTTTGCCAAAACCTTTCTAACAACTTTACCTCATCATCCTTCCCTCCTCTTTTCTACTCTGATGGTTCTGTAGCTATTTCTTCTACTGATAAAGCAGATATCTTCGCACAGGCTTTCTCCTCCAGTTCCACCTTAGACGATTCCGGTGCTGTTCCTCCATCACTTCCCCCCTCCGACTTCCTCATGACTGACATTAAAATTTCTTTAGCTGATGTATTTTCTGCCATCACTGGCCTCAGTACTAACAAGGCATATGGGCCTGATGGGGTCCCTCCTGTTGTTCTCAAGAACTGTTCTTCTGTGCTTACACCCTGCCTAGGCAAACGCTTTCGCCTTTGTCTGTCAACTTGTACCTTTCCTTCTTGCCGGAAGTTTGCTCTCATTCAGCCAGTCCCAAAGAAGGGTGATCACTCCCAACCCTCCAACTATCGTCCAATTGCTTTAACGTCCTGTATTTCAAAAGTTTTCGAGTCAATTCTCAATAGAAAAATTTTAAGGCATCTTTCCTGTCACAACCTTCTTTCCGATCGTCAGTACGGGTTCCGTCAGGGACGCTCCACTGGCGATCTTCTCACCTACCTTTCAGACTCCTGGTCATCCTCCTTTCGGGACCTTGGCGAAAGCTTTGCCATTGCACTTGACATCTCAAAGGCTTTCGATCGAGTCTGGCATAAATCTTTAATTTCCAAACTACCCTCCTACAGTTTCTATCCATCTATCTGTGCCTTCATCACTAGCTTCCTTTCTGGTCGTTCTATAGCCGCTGTTGTAGACGGTCATCGTTCATCTCCTAGATCTATCAACAGTGGTGTTCCTCAGGGCTCTGTCCTATCACCAACTCTCTTCCTTTTATTCATCAGTGGTCTTCTAAGCTGTATATCTAACCCTATCCACTCATACGCTGATGACTCCACACATCACCTTTCCATTCGGTTCCCGCAACGCCCATCTCAACAGTTACTTCAACAAACAAGGGATGAGGCAATGGCACACCTAATGTCTGACTTGGTTCGTATCTCTGACTGGGGTAAAAATAATATGGTTGTTTTTAATGCATCTAAGACTTAGTTCTTACACCTATCAACCCGACAAAATCTTCCACAGGTATACCCACTAATGTTTAATAATATTCAGCTTAATCCTGCATCATCCTTGAACATGCTTGGGGTTTCATTTACTCGGGACTTATCTTGGAAAGATCATATTACATCTCTTGTAAAAATCTGCTTGCAAGAGATTGGGTGTGTTAAGCCGATTCCGCTCTTTCTTTTCCCCTGCACAATTGTTGACTCTATACAGAGGTTTTATCCACCCCTGTGTGGAGTACAACTCTCATGTGTGGGGAGGCTCCCCACATACAGCTCTTCTCAATAGGGTGGAGTCAAAGGCTTTTCGTCTCATTAACTCTCCTCCTCTTACTGACTCGCTTCAACCTCTGTCTCTTCGCTGCACTGTTGCATCTTTATCTCTTTTCTCTCGCTACTTTAATGGTCACTGCTCCTCTGAACTGTCTGCTTGCATTCCTCCACCTCTACGACGGGTGCGTAGCACCCGTATGGCAGCAAACTCTCATCCCTTTTCTGTCCAACTCTCTAATGCAAGAGTTAACCGTTACTCCCAGTCTTTCATTTATGCAACAGGTCAACTCTGGAACTGTCTCCCTCTGTCTGTAATTCCTGCTGCCAATGATCTCCAGTCTTTCAAACGCAGTGTGTCCAGGCATCTCAAAAGGATCGGATCTTGAATTTGGCTCTCTATTGTATTTTGTTCTTCTCTTGGAGGGAACTGTTACTGCGGGCTCATGGCCTTTGGTTCCTTCTTCCTCGCATAAAAAAAAAAATAATACTCCTTTAGTTAATCCCTCTGTCATACCTTCGTTACATTGTCTTGACCACCAGCATTACCTCTGACACTCTCTTATTAATCCTTCTTTCGTACCTTCGATACCCTGTCATGACCACCAGCATTATCTCTGACACTTTCTTTGTTAATCCCTTTGTCATTCTTGCAGTGCATTCTCCTGACCACCAGAATTCCTTACGATACTCAGTTTGTTAATCCTTCTGTTATACCTTCGCTACCTTCTCTTAATCATAAGCTTTACCTCTAATATTCTAATTGTTAATCCCGCTGTCATACATTCATAACCTTGTCTTTACCACTCACTTTACCTCCGATACTCTCCTTGTTTTTTCCTTTATCATACCTTCCTAACCCAATCTTGACCATCAGCATTACATCTGATACTCTTTTTGTTAATCCCTATCTCATATCATTGTTACCTTGTCCCGATCATCATTATCACCTCTGATACTCTATTAATCCCTCTATCATACCTTGATTTCCTTATCTTGACCACAAGCTTTACCTCTGATACTCAGTTTCTATTTTTTTTCTCTCTCCCTGTCACACTATCCGTCCCGTGTCTTGACCAACAGCAGTACTTCTGAAACTCTTTTTGTTAGTCCCTCTGTCATGCCATCTTTACCTTGTCTTGACCACCAGCTTTGCATCTGATACTGTCTCTATTAATTCCTCATTCATACTTTCATTTCCTTGTCCTGACCACGAGCATTACCTCTGATACTGTCCCTGTCAGTTTCCTTTCCTAGTCTTGACCACCAGCATTATCTGATACTGTCTTTGTTAATTCGGCAGTCATAACTACGTTACCTTGTCTTCACCAACAGCATTAAATCAGATACTCTTTGTTAATCCCTTAGTCATACCTTCGTTACCTTGTCTTGACCACCAGCATTACCGCTCATAATCTCTTCGTTAATCCATGTGTCAAACCATCGTTAACTTGTCTTAACAACGAGCATTACCACTGACAATCTTTATATTAATCCCTGTATCATCCTTCGTTACCTTGTCTTGACCAGCATCATTACCTTTGATACTCTCTTTGCTATTTCCACCTTCATGCCCTTGTTACCTAGTTTTTACCACCACCATTACCTATGATACTCTTTTTGTTAATCCCTCTGTCATACCTTCGTTACATTTTCTTGACCACTACCATCACATCTGACACTCTCTTTATTTATCCCTCTGTCATACGTTCGATACCCTGTCTTCACCACTTACATTACTTCTGACACTCTCTTTGTTAACCCTCTGCAATACATTCACTACTGTGTCCTGACCATCAGCATTACTTTTGATACTATCTTTGTTAATCCCTCTGTTATACCATCATTACCTTGTCTTGACCACCAGCATTACCTCTGATACTGTCTTTATTACTCCCTCTTTCATACCACTTTAACCTTGTCATGACCATGAGCATTACCTCTGATACTTTATTTATTAATTCTTCTGTCATACCTTCGTTACCTAGTCTTGGCCACCAGCAATACCTCTGATACTCTCTTTCATATCTTCGTTCCCTATTCTTTACCACCAGCATAACCATTGATACTCATTTTGTTCATCCATCTTTCATACCTTTATTACATTGCCTAAACCACTAGTATTACCTCTGATACTCTCTTTATTAATCCCTCTGTCATATCTTCGATACCATGTCTTGACCACTAGCATTATCTCTGACACTGTGTTTGCTAATCTCTGTCATTCCTGCATTACCTTGTCCTAACCACCAGAATTCCTTATGATACTCTGTTTGTTAATCCCTCTTTTATGCCCTCCCTACCTTTTCTTAATCACAAGCTTTACCTCTGAAATTCTCATTGGTAACCCCTCTATCATACCTTCATTACCTTATCTTGACCACTCACTTTACCTCTGATACTCTCTTTGTTTTTTCCTCTATCATACTTTCCATACTTTGTCTTAACCGTCAGCATTACATCTGATACTCATTTTGTTAATCCTTGTCTCATACCATCGTTACCTTGTCTCTACCATCATCATAACCTCTGATACTCTATTTATTAATCCCTCTGTCATACCTTCATTGCCTTATCTTGACCACAAGCTTTACCTCTGATACCCTGTTCTCTCTCTCTCTCTCTCTCTCTCTCTCTCTCTCTCTCTCTCTCTCTCTCTCTCTCTCTCTCTCTCTCTCTCTCTCTCTCTCTCTCTCTCTATCATACTTTCATTACCGAGTCTTGACCAACAGCATTACATCTGATACTCTTTTTGTTAATCTCTCTGTCCTGTCATCATAACCCTATCTTGACCACCAGCATTGCCTCTGATACTCTTTGTATTAATCCCTCATTCAAATCTTCATTTCCTTGTCTTCACCACCAGCATTACCTCTGATACTCTCCCTGTCATAGTTTCCCTTCCTTGTTTTGACCACCAGTATTATCTGATACTGTCTTTGTTAATTCCGCAGTCATAACTCCGTTACCTTGTCTTCACCATCAGAATTACCTCTGATACATTCTTTCTTAATCCATTTGTCAAACCTTCGTTACCTCCTCTTCACAACGAGCATTACCCCTGATAATCTCTTTGTTAATCCATCTGTCAAACCTTCGTTACCTTGTCTTGACATTGAGCATTACCACTGGCACTCTTTACATTAATCCCTGTATCATCCTTCGTTGCCTTGTCTTGACCAGCAGCATTACCTCTGATACTGTTTTTGCTATTTCCTCTTTCATGCCCTTGTTTCGTAGTCTTTACCACCACCATTACCTATGATACTCTTTTTGTTAATCCCTCTGTCATACCTTCGTAAAATTGTCTTGACCACTACCATCACATCTGACACTCTCTCTATTTATCCCTCTGTCATACCTTCGATACCCTGTCTTCACTACCTACATTACCTCTGACTCTCTCTTTGTTAACCCTTTGTAATACATTCACTACTGTGTCCTGACCATCAGCATTACTTTTTATATTTTCCGTGTTAATCCCTCTCTTATACCTTCGTTACCTTCTCTTGACCACCATCATTACCTCTGACACTATCTATATTAATCTCTCTGTCATACCACTTTTACCTTGTCATGACATCGAGCATTACCTCTGATTCTCTCTTTGTTAATCCGTCTGTCATAAATTCGCTACCTTGTCTTGACCACTAGCATTACCTCTGATACTCTCGTTAATTCCTCTTTCAAACCTTTGTTACCTAGTCTTTACCACCAGTATAACCTTTGATAATCTTTTGTTAATCCCTCTGTTATACAATCGCCACCTTGTCTTAATCATAAGCTTTACCTCTGATATTCTCATTGTTAACCCCTCTGTTATACATTCATTACCTTGTCTTGGCAACGCACATTACCTCTGATACTCTCTTTGTTTTTTTCCTCTATCATACTTTCCTTATCTTGTCTTGACATTGAACATTACATCTGATTCTCTTTTTGTTAATCCCTCTCTCATACCATCTTACCTTGTCTTCACCACCATCATCACCTCTGATACTCTATTTACTAATCCCTCTGTCATACCTTCATTACCTTATCTTGACCACAAGCTTTACCTCTGATATTGTTTCTCTCTCTCTTTCTTTCTCTCTCTCTCTCTCTCTCTCTCTCTCTCTCTCTCTCTCTCTCTCTCTCTCTCTCTCTCTCTCTCTCTCTCTCTCTCTCTCTCTCTCTCTCTCTCTGTCATACTTTCCTTATCGTGTCTTGACCAACAGCATTACATCTGATACTCTTTTTGTTAATCTCTCTGCCAAGCCATCATAACCTTGTCTTCACCACATGCATTGCCTCTCATCCTCTCTCTATTAATCCCTGATACACCTTCATTTCCTTGTCCTGACCACCAGCATTACCTCTGATACTTTCCCTGTCATAGTTTCCTTTCTTTGTCTTGATCACCAGCATTGTCTGATACTGTTTTTGTTAATTCGGCAGTCATAACTCAGTTACCTTGTCTTCACAAACAGCATTACCTCTGATACTCTCTTTGTTAATCCCTCAGTCATACCTTCGTCACCTTTGTTTGACCACCATTATTACCTCTGATAATCTCTTTGTTAATCCATCTGTCAAACCTTCGTTACCTTCTCTTGACAACGAGCATTACCTCTGACACTCTTTATATTTATTCCTGTATCATACATTGTCTTGACAACCATAATTACCTTTGATACTCTCTTTGCTATTTCCTCTTTCATACCTTTGTTACCTAGTATTTACCACAACCATTACCTATGATGCTTCTTTTGTTAATCTCTCTATCATACCTTCGTAACCTTGTCTTGACCACGAGCATTACCTCTGACACTCTTTTTATTTATCCCTGTGTCATACCTTCGATATCCTGTCTTGATCACCAGCATTACCTTTGACACTCTCTTCGTTAATCTCTCTGTTCTATCTTTACTTCTGTGTCCTGACCATCAGCATTACACTCTCTGTGTTAATCCCTCTGTTATACCTCCTATACCTTGTCTTGACCACCATCATTACCTCTGATACTGTCTTTATTAATCCTTCTGTCATACCACTTTTACCATGTCATAACCTCGAGCATTACCTCGGATACTCTCTTTGTTAATCCTTCTGTCATACATTCGCTACCTTCTCTTCACCATCAGCATTACCTCTGATACTCTCGTTATTTCTTCTTTCATACCTTTATTTCCTAGTCTTTACCACCAGCATAACCTTTGATACTCTTTTTGTTAATCCCGCTGTCATACCTTCATTACATTCCCTAAACCACCAGTATTACCTCAACACTTTCATTATTAATTCCTCTTCATACCATCGATACCCTGTCTTGACCACCCCATTATCTCTGATACCCTCTTTGTTAATCCCTTTGTCATTCCTGCATTACCTTGTCCTGACCACCAGAATTCCTTACGATACTCTCTTTGTTAATCCCTCTGTTATACAATCGCTACTTGTCTTAATCACAAGCTTTACCTCTGATATTCTCATTGTTAACCCCTCTGTCACACCTTCATTACCTTGTCTTGACCACTCACTTTATCTCTTATACTCTCCTTGTTTTTTCCTTTATCATACTTTCCTTACCTTGTTAATCCCTCTCTCATTCCATCGTTACCTTCTCTTGACCATCATCATCTTCACCTCTGATAATCTTTTTATTAATCCTTCTGTCATTCCTTCATTACCTTATCTTCACCACAAGCTTTTCCTCTGATAAACTGTTCTTAATATTCTCTCTCTCTCTGTCATACTTTCCTTACCGTGTTTTGACCAACAGCATTACATCCCATACTCTTTTTGTTAATCCCTTTGTCATGCCATCATTACCTCGTCTTGACCACCAGCATTGCCTCTGATACTCTCTCTATTAATCCCTCACTCAGACCTTCATTTCCTTATCTTGACCAACAGCATTACCTCTGATACTCCCCCTGTCATAGTTTCCTTTCCTTGTCTTGACCACCAGCATTATCTGATACTGCCTTTGTTTATTTCGCAGTCATAACTACTTTACCATGTCTTCACCACCAGCATTACCTCTGATACTTTTTTGTTAAACCATCAGTCATACCTTCGTTACTTTGTCTTGACCAGCAGCATTACCACTGATAATCTCTTTGTTAATCCATGTGTCAAGCCTTCGTTACCTTCTCTTCACAGCGAGCATTACCTCTGACACTCTTTATATTAATCCCTTAATCATATCTTCGTTACCTTGTCTTTACTACCATGATTACCTCTGATACTCTCTTTCCTATTTCCTCTTTCATGCCCTTGTTACCTAGTCTTTACCACAACCATTACCTATATAACTCTTTTTGTTAATCCCTCTGTCATACCATCGTTACATTGTCTTGACCACTAGCATTACCTCTGACACTCTCTTTATTTATCCCTATGTCATTCCTTCGATACCATGTCTTGGCCACCAGCATTACCACTGACACTCTCTTCGATAATCACTCTGTTCTACCTTCACTTCTGTGTCCTGGCCATCAGCATTACTTTTGATACACTCTGTGTTAATCCCTCTGTTATACCTTCGTTACCTTCTCTTGACCACAAGCATTACCTCTAATACTATCTATTAATCCCTCTGCCATACCACTTTTACCTTGTCACGACCTCGAGTATTACTTCTGATACTTTCTTTGTTAATCCTTCTGTCATACCTTCGTTACCTAGACTTGACCACCAGCATTACCTCTCATACTCTCTTTATTTCCTCTTTCATACCTTCGTTACCACCAGCATAACCTTTGATAATTTTTTTGTTAATCCCTCTGTCATACATTCATTACATTGCTTAAGCCACCAGTATTACCTCTGACACTCTCTTTATTAATCCCTCTGCCATACCTTCGATACCCTGTCTTGACCACCAGCATTATCTCTGACACTCTCTTTGTTAATCCCTCTGTCATTCCTGCATTTCCTTGTCCTGAACACCAGAATTCCTTATGATACTCTCTTTGTTAATCCCTCTGTTATACCTTCGCTACCTTGTCTTAATCACCAGCTTTATCTCTGATAATCTCATTGTTAACCCCTCTGTCATACCTTTATTACTATGTCTTTACCACTCACTTTACCTCTGATACTCTCTTTGTTTTTTCCTCAATCCTACTTTCCTTACCTCTTCTTAAGCATCAGGATTACATCTAATACTCTTTTTTTTTTAGTCCCTCTCTCATACCATCGTTACCTTGTCCTGACCACCATCATCACCTCTGATACTCTATTTATGAATCCCTCTGTCATTCCTTCATTACCTTATCTCACCACAAGCTTTATCTCTGATACACTGTTTTTATTTTTTTCTCTCTCTGTCATGCATTCCTTACCGTGTTTTGACCAACAGCATTACATCTCATACTCTTTTTGTTAATACATTTGTCATGCCATCATTACCTTGTCTTGACCACCAGCATTGCCTCTGATATTCTCTCTATTAATCTCTCATTCAGACCTTCATTTCCTTGTCTTGACCAACATCATTACCTGTATTACTCACTCTGTCGTAGTTTCCTTTCCTTGTTTTGACCACCACCATTTTCTGATACTGCCTTTGTTATTTCCGCAGTCATAACTCCGTTACAATGTCTTCACCACCAGCATTACCTCTGATACTCTCTTTGTTAATCTCTCATTCATTCGTTCGTTACCTTCTTTTGACCACCGGAATTACATCTGATAATCTCTTTTTTAATCTATCTGTCCAGCTTTCGTTAACTTCTCTTGACAGCGAGCATTACCTCTGACAATCTTTATATTAATCCCTTTATCATACCTTGGTTACCTTTTCTTGACTACCATGATTACTTCTGATACTCTCGTTGCTATTTCCTCTTTCATCCCCTTGTTACCTAGTCTTTACCACAACCATTATCTATGTTAATCCCTATGTCGTACCTTCGTTATACTGTCTTGACCACTTGCATTACCTCTGACACCCTCTTTATTTATCCCTATGTCATACGTTCGATACCATGTCTTGGCCACCAGCATTACCTCTGACTCTCTCCTCGTTAATCTCTCTGTACTACCTTCACTACTAAGTCATGACCATCAACATTACTTTTGATACACTCTGTGTTAATCCCTCCGTTATACCTTCGTTACTTTCTCATGACCACAAGCATTACCTCTAATACTGTATTTGTTAATCCCTCTGTCCTACCACTATTACCTTGTCATGACCTCGAGCATTACCTCTGATACTCTCTTTGTTAATCCTTCTGTCATACCTTCGTTACCTAGACTTAACCACCAGCATTACCTCTGATACTCTCTTTATTTCCTCTTTCATACCTTCGTTACCTAGTCTTTACCACCTGCATAACCTTTGATAATCTTTTTGTTAATTCCTCTCTCATACCTTCATAACATTGCGTAAACCACCAGTATAACCTCTGACACTCTCTTTATTAATCCCTCTGACATACCTTTGATACCCTCTCTTGACTACCAGCATTATCTCTGGCACTCTTTTTGTTAATCCCTCTGTCATTCCTGCATTACCTTGTCCTGAGCACCAAAATTCCTTATGATACTCTCTTTGTTAATCCCTCTGTTATACCTTCGCTACCTTGTCTTAATCACCAGCTTTACCTCAGATATTCTCATTGTTAACCTCTCTGGTCCTTCATATCCTTGTCTTGACCACTCATTTTGCCTCTGATACTCTCTTTGTTTTTTCTCTATCATACATTCCATACCTTGTCTTGATCATCAGCATTACATCTGATACTCTTTTTCTTAATCCCTCTCTCATACCATCGTTACCTTGTTTTGACCACCATCATCACCTCTGATACTCTATTTACTAATCCCTCTGTCATACCTTTATTACCTTATCTTGATCACAAGCTTTACCTCTGATACTCTGTTTTTATTTATTTTTTTCTCTTTCTGTCATACTTTCCTTACCGTGTTTTGACCAACAGCATTACACCTGATAGTCTTTTTTTTAATCCCTCTGTCATGCCATCATTACCTTGTCTTGACAATCAGCATTGCCTCTGATACTCTCTCTATTAATCCCTCATTCATACCTTCATTTCCTTGTCCTGACCACCAGCAATACCTCTAAAATTCTCCCTATCGTAGTTTCCTTTCCTTGTCTTGACCACCAGCATTATATGATACTGTGTTAAGTCGTCAGTCATAACTCCAGTACCTTGTCTTCACCAACAGCATTACCTCTGATAATGATACTCTCTTTGTTAATCCCTCAGTCATACCTTCGTTACCTTGTCTTGACCATCAGCCTCACCTCAGATAATCTCTTATTTAATCCATCTGTCAAACCTTCGTTACCTTGTCTTGACAACGAGCATTACCATTAACTATCTATCTGTCTATCTATAGCCCGAAGCCCTAATCCCGCAAAGGGTGGCCGCAGATAAAACGCCTCCAAATCGCTCTGTCACCCACCATTTGACTACCCTCCTCCCAGCTCACCCCCCCTCCCTCATATACCTCTCAACTCCATCCCTCCGCTTCATCCTCGGTCTACCCCTCCCTCTCCCTCCCTCCACCTCACCTATGTACACTCTTTTAGTCAGTCTTTCATTCTCCATACTCTCCACATGTCCAAACCACCTCAGTGTATTTCTCCTAATTTTCTCAATCACTTCCACATCCACCCCACAACGTTCCTTCACTTCTTCATTCGTCAACCTATCCCTCCATGTCACTTCACATGCTCCTCTCATGTAACTCATTTCCACTGCTCTCACTCTTGACTTGTTCCCCTCTTGCAAGGTCCGCGCCTCACTTCCATATGTCAGAGTAAGGATCACAATACTAACATGCAGTGACTTCTTGACTTCCATACTCACCTCCCTATTTCTCATCACTGCTTTCAGTGAACCAAAAACCTTCCTTCCCTGCTGTACCCTTTCACGCACTTCATTCCCCAAAGTTCCATCCTTACTCATCACACTACCCAAGTACTTGAATGCAATCACATTCTCCATATACTCACCATCCAACCTCACTGTACATTCTGTGACTTCATTCCTCTCAAACACCATAACTTTACTTTTGTTTACATTAACTTTCAGCTTCCTCTTCCTACACACTGTCCCAAATTCATTCACCAAACCTTGCAACTCTCATTCATCTTCACTCAATAATATTGTATCATGAGCAAACAGCAACACCGGAATCATCCACATCTCACCATCATTCATTAGAGCCACCCCCACATCCACTGCCCTACCTTGCACTTCCTTTACAGCCCTATCCATGTATATATTAAACAGCCATGGAGACATTACACAACCCTGTTTCAGTCCCACACTGAGATCAAAGAACTTACTCAGCTCACCATCCACTCGCACCGTAGCCCTAGCTCCTTCGTACATACTCTTCACAGCATTCAACAATTTCTCATCCACTTCACATATTCTTAATACCGTCCACATACCTTGCCTATCTATTCTGTCATAAGCTTTCTCCAAGCCCATGAAGGCAGCATATACTTTCTTTCCCTTCCCTTCATACTTCTCCACTAAACATCTTAGAACAAATATCTGATCTACACACACTTCTCCCTTCCTAAATCCCCTTGTTCTTCTCCAAGTAGCTCCTCTGTCATATGCCTAACACTATCAATGAGTATTCTCCCATATATTTTACCAGTCACACTAAGAAGGCAAATACCCCTATGGTTACCACATACTTCTCTCTCCCCTTTTCCCTTGTATAAAGGAACACTTATACCTTATTTCCAGTCCTCTGGAACCCTACCCTCTTCCCAAGCCAATCTACACAACTTCCATATCCACTCCACAACAATCTCACCCTCATACCTAAGCATTTCACCACACACTCCATCAATTCCTGGGGCCTTTCCCAATTTGATCTTCTTCATTCCTTCCACTACTTCCGCGCTACTGATCTCTTCCTCCCTCCTCTCATCTCTTCTTCTCCCAGCCATTCCCCAACCACTTATACTCGCACTGCTCTCACTCTCTACATTCAACAGATCCTCAAAGTGCTCCTTCCATATCCTCAATTTCTCTCTCTTCTCCACCAACAATCTATTATTCCTATCTTTCACTCCCCTACTATTTCCCCTTTCACTCTGCCTTACTTTCTTTACCTCCTTCCAAAACAATTTCTTACTCTCCCTCCATTTCACACTCAGATTCCTCCCAAACTCTTTATCCACTTTCTTCTTACTCTTCTTCACCAGTCTCATCACCTCCCTTCTCTTGCTCACATATACCTCTCTCTTCTCTCTCTCATCTTCTCCCCTACCTCTTCTCGCTAACCATTCACTATATGCCTTCTTTTGTTCTACAGCTCGATTCATCTCATCGTTCCACCATGCTGTCCCTTGCACACCCTTGCGTCTCCTCCTCACTCCACAAACCACCTCACACGTTCCGCCTATCTCTTCCGTAAATATCTTACATACGTCTTCCACCCCTTCCATCTGCTCTAGCTCATACCTTCCCAATCTTTCTTCCACTATGCTCTTATACTCTGCCATTTTCTCCCTATCTTGCAAATTCTCCACTCTTCTCACAGGAGCTGTTTCCTCCTGTCTTCCCCTTCGTCTCCTCAACCATTTTCTTTGCAGCTTTACCTTCGTTACATTGTCTTCACCACCAGCATTACCTCTGATAATCTCTTTTTAAATCTGTCAGTCAAACCTTCGTTTCCTTCTCTTGACAACGAGCATTACCTCTGACACTCTTTATATTAATCCCTGTATCATACCTTTGTTACCTTGTCATGACTACCATGATTACCTCTGATACTCTTTTTGCTATTTCCTCTTTCATACCCTTGTTACCTAGTATTTATCACCACCATTACCAATGATAATCTTCTTGTCAATCCCTCTGTCATACCTTCGTTACATTCTCTTGGCCACCAGCACTACCTCTGACACTCTCTTAGTTAATACCTCTGTTCTACCTTCACTTCTATGTCCTGACCATCAACGTTACTTTTGATACTCTCTTTGTAAATCCTTCTGTTATACCTTCGTTACTTTGTCTTGACCACCAGCATTACCTCTGATACTCTCTTTTCTACTTCTTATTTCATGCCCTTGTTACCTAGCCTTTACCACCACCATTCTCTATGATACTCTTTTTGTTCATCCCTCTGTCATACCTTCGTAACATTTTCTTGACCACTATCATCACCACTGACACTCTATTTATCCCTCTGTCATAACTTCGATACCTTGTCTTGACCACCAGCATTACCTCTGACACTCCCTTTGGTAACCCTGTGTAATACATTCACTACTGTGTCCTGACCATCAGCATTATTTCTGATACTCTCTTTGTTAATCCCTCTGTTATACCATCGTTACCTTGTCTTGACCTCTAGCAATACCTCTGATACTGTCTTTATTAATCACTATGTCATACCACTATTACCTTGTCATGCCCTCAAGCATTACCTCTGATACTCTCTTTGTTAATCCTTCTGTCATACCTTCGTTACCTTATCTCGACCACCACCATTACCTCTGATACTCTCTATATTTCCTCTTTCATACCTTCGTTACATACTCTTTACCACCAGGATAACTTTTGATACTCTTTTTGTTAATCCCTCTACCATACCTTTTTTTACATTGTCTAAACCACCAGTATTACCTCTGGTACTCTCTTTATTAATTCCTCTGTCATACCTTCGATACCCTGTCTTGACTACCAGTATTATCTCTGACACTCTCTTTGTTAATCCCTCTGTCATTCCTGCATTACCTTGTTCTGACCACCAGAACTGCTTATAATACTTACTTTGTTAATCCCTCTGTTATACCTTCGCTGCCTTCTCTTAATCACAAGATTTACCTTTGATATTCCCATTGGTAACCCCTCTGTCATACGTTCATTACCTTGTCTTGACCACTAACTTTACCTCTGACACTCTCTTTAATTTTTTTCTCTGTCATACTATCCATAGTTTGTCTTAACCATCAGCATTACATCTGATACTCTTTTTGTTATTCCCTCTCTCATACCGTCGTTACCTTATCTTCACCACCATCATCACCTCTGATACTCTGTTTATTTATCCCTCTGTCATAACTTCATTACCTTATCTAGACCACAAGCTTTACATCTGATACTCTCTTCTTTTCTTCTCTCTCTGTCATACTTTCCTTACCGTGTCTTGACCAACAGCATTACAACTAATACTCTTTTTGTTAATTCCTCTGTCATGCCATCATTACCTTGTCTTGACCACCAGCATTGCCTCTGATACTCTTTCTATTAATCCCTCATTCATACATTCATTTCCTTATCTTGACCACCAGCATTACCTCTGATACTCTCCCTCTTATAATTTCCTTTCCTTGTCTTGACCACCAGCACTATCTGAAACTGTCTCTTTTAATTCGGTAGTCATAACTCCGTTACATTGTCATCACCACAAGCATTACCTCTGATGCTCTCTTTGTTAATCCACCATACCATCGTTACCTTGTCTTAACTACCAGCATAACCTCTGATACTCTCTTTATTAATCCTTTTGTCATACCTTCATTACATTGTCTTGACCACCAGCATTACCTCTTATACTCTCTTTGCTAATCCCTCTCTCCTACCTCCATTACTTTGTCTTGACCTCGAGCATTACCTCTGATATGCTCCTTGTTAATCCCTCTGTGATACCTTCCTTCCATTTTCTTGACCACCAACACTACCTATGATACTCTCTTTGTTATTTCCTCTTTCATACCTTCCTTACCTTGCCTTCACCACCATTATTACCTCTAATACTCTGGTTGTTAATACCTTTGTCATACATTAATTACCTTCTCTTGACCACCAGCATTACCTCTGATACTCTGATTGTTAATTCCTCTCTCATATCTTCGTTTCCATGTCCTCAACACTAACATTACCTCTGATACTCTCTTTGTTAATCCATTTGGCATACCTTAATTACATTGTCTTGACTACCACCATTACATCCGACACTCTCTTTGTTATTCCATCTGTCATACCTTCGTTACATTGCCTTGACCACCAGCATTATCTCTGACAGTCTCTTTCTTAATCACTCTGTAATACCTTCACTACTGTGTCCTGACAATCAGCATTAATTTTCATACTCTCTTTCTTAATCCCTCTGTTATACATTCGTTATCTTGTCTTGACCACCAGCATTACCTCTAATACTGTCTTTATTAATCCTTCTGTCATACCTGTTTTAGCTTGTCATGACCTCGAGCATTACCTCTGATACTCTCTTTGTTAATCCTTCTGTCATACCTTCGTTATCTAGTCTTGACCACCAGCATTACCTCTGATACCCTCTTTATTTCCCCTTTCATGCTTTCGTTACCTAGTCTCTACCACCACCATAACCTTTGATAATAATTTTGTTAATCCCTATGTAATACCTTCATTACATTGCCTAAATCACCTGTATTACCTCTGACACTCTTTTTATAAATCCTTCTGTCTTACCTTCGAAACCCTGTCTTGACCACCAGCATTATCTCTGACACTCTGTTTCCTAATCCCTGTCATTCCCGCATTACCTTGTCCTGACCACCAGAATTCCTTATTATACTCTCTTTGTTCATCCCTCTTTTATACCTTCGCTACCTTGTCTTAATCACCAGCTTTACCTCTGATATTCTCTTTGTTAACCCCTCTGTCATACCTTCATTACCTTGTCTTGACCACTCATTTTACCTCTGATCCTCTCCTTGTTTTTTCCTGTATCATACTTTCCTTACCTTGTCTTCACCATCAGCATTACATCTGATACTCTTTTTCTTAATCCCTCTCTCATACCATCGTTATCTTGTTTTGACCACCATCATCCCCTCTGATACTCTATTTTCTAATCCCTCTGTCATACCTTCATTACCTTATCTTTACTACAAGCTTTACCTCTGATACTCTGTTTATTTTTTTTCTATCATACGTTCCTTACCGTGTCTTGATCAACAACATTACATCTGATACTCTCCCTGTCATAGTTTCCTTTCCTTGTCTTGACCACCAGTATTATCTGACACTGCCTTTGTTAATTCCGCAGTCATAACTCCGTTATCTTCTCTTCACCACCAGAATTACCTCTGATACTCTCTTTATTAATCCATCCGTCAAACCTTCGTTACCTTCTCTTTACAACGAGCATTACCTCTGACACTTTTTATATTAATCCCTATATCTTTTCTTCGTTACCTTGTCTTGACAACAAGCATTACCTCTGGTAACTTCTTTCTTTCCTCTTTCATACCTTCGTTACCTATTCTTTACCACCAGTATAACCTCTGATACTCCTTTTGTTAATCCCTCTGTCATACCTTCATTACATTTCCTAAACCAAGAGTTTTACCTCTGACACTCTCTTTAGTAATCCCTGTCATACCGTCGATACCCTCTCTTGACCACCGGCATTATCTCTTCCACACTCTTTGTTAATCCCTCTGTCATTCCTCCAGTACCTTTTCCTGACCACCAGAATTCTTTATGATACTCCCCTTTTTAATCCCTCTGTTATACCTTCGCTACCTCGTCTTAATCACAAGCTGTACCTCTGATATTCTCAGTGTTAACCCCTCTGTCATACCTTCATTACCTTGTCTTAACCACTCACTTTACCTCTGATACTCTCCTTGTTTATTCATTTATCATACCTATCTTACCTTATCTTGACCATCAGCATTACATCTGATACTCTTTTTGTTAATCCCGCCCTCATACCATCGTTACCTTGTCTTGACCACTATTAACACCGCTGATACTCTGTTTACTAATCCCTCTGTAATTCCTTCATAACCTTAACTTCACCTCAAGCTTTACCTCTAATACTCTGTCTGTCTGTCTGTCTGTCTGTCTCTCTCTCTCTCTCTCTCTCTCTCTCTCTCTCTCTCTCTCTCTCTCTCTCTCTCTCTCTCTCTCTCTGTCATACTTTCCTTACCTTGTCTTGACCAACAGCATTACATCTGATACTCTTTTTCTTAATCCTTCTGTCATGCCATCATTATCTTGTCTTGACCACATGCATTGCCTCTCGTACTCTCTCTATTAATCAATCATTTATACCTTCATTTCCTTATCCTGACCACCACCATTTTACGTCTGATACTCTCCCTGTCATAGCTCCCTTTCCCTGTTTTGACCAACAGCATTATCTGATACTGCCTTTGTTAATTCCGCAGTCATGACTCCGTTACCTTGTCTTCAACACCAACATTACCTCTGATACTCTCTTCGTTAATTCCTCTGTCATTCCTTCGTTACCTTGTCTTGACCACCGGCATTACCTCTGATAATCTCTTTGTTAATCCATCTGTCAAACCTTCGTTACCTTCTCTGGACAACGAGCATTACCTTTGACACTCTTATATTAATCCCTGTATCATTCCTTCGTTACCTTGTCTTGACCACAATCATTACCTCTGATACTTTCTTTGTTATTTCCTCTTCATACCCTTGTTACCTAGTAATTACCACCACCATTTCCTATGATAATCTTCTTGTCAATCCCTCTATCATACTTTCGTTACATTGTCTTGACCACTACCATTAGCTCTGACACGCTCTTTATTTATCCCTCTGTCATACCTTCCATACCCTGTCTTGACCACCAGCATTATCTCTGACACCCTTTTTATTAATCACTGTGTCATACGTTCGATACCCTGTCTTGACCACCAGCATTATCTCTGACACTCTCTTTGTTATGCCCTCTGTTATACATTCACTACATTGTGTAATCACCAGCTTTACCTCTAATATTCTCATTGTAAACCCGTCTGTCATACCTTCATTGCCTTCTCCTGACCACCAGAATTCCTTATGATACTCTGTTTGTTAATCCCTCTGTTATACCTTCGCTACCTTGTCTTAATCAAAAACTTTACCTCTCATATTCTCATTGTTAACCCCTCTGTCATAACTTCATTACCTTGTCTTGACCACTCACTTTTTCTCTGATGCTCTCTTTGTTTTTTCCTTTATTACATTTTCCTATCCTTGTCTTGACATTCAGCATTACATCTGATACTCTTTTTGTTTACTCCTCTCTCATACCATCGTTACCTTCTCTTGACCATCATCATCACCTCTAATACTCTGTTTACTAATCCCTCTGTCATACCTGCATTACCTTATCTTGACCAAAAACTTTACCCCTGATTCATTCTCTCTCTCTCTCTCTCTCTCTCTCTCTCTCTCTCTCTCTCTCTCTCTCTCTCTCTCTCTCTCTCTCTCTCTCTCTCTCTCTCTCTCTCTCTCTCTCTCTCTCTCTCTCTCTCTCTCTCTCTCTCTCTCTCTCTCCTTACCGTGTCTTCACCAACAACATTCCTTCTGATACTCTTTTTGTTAATCCCTATGTCATGCCATCATTACCTTGTCTTAGCCACATGCATTCCCTCTCATACTCTCTATTAATCAATCATTTATACCTTCATTTACTTGTCTTGATCAACAGCATTACCACTGATACTCCCCCTGTCATAGTTTCCTTTCTTTGTCTTGATCACAAGCATTATCTGATACTGTCGTTGTTAATTCGGCAGTCATAACTCCGTTACCTTATCTTCACCAAAATCATTACCTCTGACTCTCCTTCTTAATCCCTTAGTCATACCTTCGATACCTTGTCTTGACCATCAGCATTACCTCTGATAATCTCTTTGTTAATCCATCTGTCAAACCTTCGTTACCTTGTCTTGACAACGAGTATTACCACTGACACACATTATATTAATCCCTGTATCATCCTTCGTTATCTTGTCTTGACCAGCATCATTACCATTGATACATTCTTTGCTATTTCCTCTTTCATGCCCTTGTGACCTAGTCTTTATCACCACCATTACCTATGATACTCTTTTTGTTAATCCTTCTGTCATACCTTCGTAACATTGTCTTGACCACTAGCATTACCTTTGACACTCTCTTTGTTAACCCTCTGTAATACATTCACTTCTGTGTCCTGACCATCATCAGTTCTTTTGATACTTTCTGTGTTAATCCCTCTGTTATACCTTCGTTACCTTATCTTGACTACCAGCATTACCTTTGATACTGTCGTTATTAATCCCTTTGTCATACCTTCCCTACCTTATCTAGACCACCAGCATTACCTCCGATACTCTCGTTATTTCCTCTTTCATACCTTCGTTACCTAGTCTTTACAACCAGCATAACCTTTGATACTCTTTTTGTTAATCCATCTGTCATAACTTCATTACATTGCCTAAATCACCAGTATTACCTCTGACACTCTCTTTATTAATCCCTGTGTCATACCGTCGATACCCTGTCTTGACCACCAGCATTATCTCTGGCACTCTCTTTGTTAATCTCTTCGTCACTCTTCCATTACCTTGCGACCACCAAAATTCCTTATGATACTCTCTTTGTTAAACTCTCCGTTATACCTTCGCTACTTTGTCTTAATCCTAAGCTTTACCTCTGATATTCCCATTGTTAACCCGTCTGTCATACCTTTATTACCTTGTCTTGACCACTCACTTTACCTCTGATACTCTTTGTTTTTTCCTCTATCATCCTTTCCATACTTTGTCTTAACCATCAGCATTACATCTGATACTCTTTTTGTTAATCACTCGTTTAAAACCGCTGATAATCTGTTTAATAATCCCTCTGTTATACCTTCATTACCTTATCTTGACCACAAGCTTTACCTGTGATACTGTTTTTTTTTTCTCTGTCATACTTTCCTTACCGTGTCTTGACCAACAGCATTACATCTGATAATCTTTTTGTTAATCCCTCTGTCATGCCATCGTTACCTTATCTTCATCACCAGCATTCCCTCTGATACTCTATCTCTATTAATCTCTCACTCATACCTTCATTTCCTTGTCTTGACCACCAGTATTACCTCTGATACTCTCCCTGTCATAGTTTCCTTTCCTTGTCTTGACCACCAGCATTATCAGATACTACCTTTGTTAATTCCGGAGTCATAACTCCGTTACCTTGTCTTCACCACCAGAATTACCTCTGATACTCTCTTTGTTAATCCCTCTCTCATACCTTCGTTACCTTGTCTTGACCACCGGCATTACCTCTGATAATCTCTTTGTTAATCCATATGTCATACCTTCGTTATCTTCTCTTCACAACGAGCATAACCTCTGACACTTTTTATGTTAATCTCTGTATCGTTTCTTCGTTACCTTGTCTTGACCACCAGCATTACCTCTGATAACTTCTTTATTTCCTCTTTCATACCTTCGTTATCTATTCTTTACCAGCAGCATAACCTCTGATACTCCTTTCGTCAATGCCTTTGTCATACCTTCATTACATTGCTTAAACCAAGAGTTTTACCTCTGACACTCTCTTTATAAATTCATCTGTCATACCGTCGATACCCTGTCTTGACCACCAGCATTAACTCGTACACTCTCTTTATTAATCCCTCTGTCACTCTTCCGTTACCTTGCCTTAACCACCAGAGTTCCTTATGATACTCACTTTGTTAATCTCTCTGTTATACCATCGCTACCTTGTCTTAATCATAAGCTTTACATCTGATATTCTCATTGTTAACCCCTCTGTCATACTTTCATTACCTTGTCTTGACCACTCACTTTACCTCTGATACTCTCTGTTTTTTTCCTCTGTCATACTTTCCTTACCTTGTCTTGACATTCAGCATTACATCTGATACTCTTTTTGTTAATCTCTCTCTCATACCGTCGTTACCTTGTTTTGACCACCATCATCACCTCTGATACTCTATTTACTAATCCCTCAGTCATACCTTCATTACCTTATCTTGACCACAAGCTTTACCTCTAATACTGTTTCTCTCTCTCTCTCTCTCTCTCTCTCTCTCTCTCTCTCTCTCTCTCTCTCTCTCTCTCTCTCTCTCTCTCTCTCTCTCTCTGTCATACTTTTCTTACCGTGTCTTGACCAACAGCATTACATCTGATACTCTTTTTGTTAATCCCTCTGTCATGCCATCATTATCTTGTCTTGGCCACATGCATTACCTCTCATACTCTCACTATGAATCCCTCATTTATACCTACATTTCCTTGTCTTGACCACCAGCATTACCTCTCAAACTCTCCCTGTCATAGTTTCCTTTCTTTGTCTTGATCACCAGCATTATCTGATAATGTTTTTGATAATTCGGCAGTCATAACTCTGTTACCTTCTCTTCACCAATATCATTACCTCTGATACTCTCTTTGTTAATCCCTCAGTCATACCTTCGTTACCTTCTTTTGACCACCGGCATTACCTCTGATAATCTCTTTGTTAATCCATCTGTCAATTCTTCGGTACCTTCTCTTGACACTGAGCATTACCTCTTACACTCTTTATATTAATCCCTTTATCATACCTTCGTTACTTTGTCTCGATCGCCATCAATACATCTGATACTCTCTTTACTATTTCCTCTTTCATGCCCTTCTTATCTAGTAATTACCACCACCATTTCCTATGATAATCTTCTTGTCAATCCCTCTATCATACCTTCGTTACATTGTCTTGACCACTACCATTAGCTCTGACACTCTATTTATTCCTATGTCATATTTTCGAAACCCTGTCATGACCACCAGCATTATCTCTGACGCTCTCTTTGTTAAGCCCTCTGTTATACATTCACTACATTGTCGTAATCACCAGCTTTACCTCTGATATTCTCATTGTAAACCCCTCTGTCATACCTTCATTGCCTTCTCCTGATCACCAGAATTCCTTGTGATACTTTGTTTGTTTATCCCTCTGTTATACCTTCGCTACCTTGTCTTAATCAAAAACTTTACCTCTCATATTCTCATTGTTAACCCCTCTGTCATAACTTCATTACCTTGTCTTGACCACTCACTTTTTCTCTGATGCTCTCTTTGTTTTTTCCTTTATTACATTTTCCTATCCTTGTCTTGACATTCAGCATTACATCTGATACTCTTTTTGTTTACTCCTCTCTGATACCATCGTTACCTTCTCTTGACCATCATCATCACCTCTAATACTCTGTTTACTAATCCCTCTGTCATACCTGCATTACCTTATCTTGACCACAAGCTTTACCCCTGATACTCTCTCTCTCTCTCTCTCTCTCTCTCTCTCTCTCTCTCTCTCTCTCTCTCTCTCTCTCTCTCTCTCTCTCTCTCTCTCTCTCTCTCTCTCTCTCTCTCTCTCTCTCTCTCTCTCTCTCTCATACTCTCCTTACCGTGTCTTGACCAACAGCATTACATCTAATACTCTTTTTGTTAATCCCTATGCCATGCCATCATTACCTTGTCTTAGCCACATGCATTCCCTCTCATACTCCCTATTAATCAATCATTTATACCTTCATTTACTTGTCTTAATCAACAGCATTACCACTGATACTCCCCCTGTCATAGTTTCCTTTCTTTGTCTTGATCACAAGCATTATCTGATACTGTCGTTGTTAATTCGGCAGTCATAACTCCGTTACCTTATCTTCACCAAAATCATTACCTCTGACTCTCCTTCTTAATCCCTTAGTCATACCTTCGATACCTTGTCTTGACCATCAGCATTACCTCTGATAATCTCTTTGTTAATGCATCTGTCAAACCTTCGTTACCTTGTCTTGACAACGAGTATTACCACTGACACACTTTATATTAATCCCTGTATCATCCTTCGTTATCTTATCTTGACCAGCATCATTACCATTGATACTTTCTTTGCTATTTCCTCTTTCATGCCCTTGTGACCTATTCTTTATCACCACCATTACCTATGATACTCTTTTTGTTAATCCTTCTGTCATACCTTCGTAACATTGTCTTGACCACTAGCATTACCTTTGACACTCTCTTTGTTAACCCTCTGTAATACATTCACTTCTGTGTCCTGACCATCATCACTACTTTTGATACTTTGTGTTAATCCCTCTGTTATACATTCGTTACCTTCTCTTGACCACCAGCATTACCTTTGATACTGTCGTTATTAATCTCTTTGTCATACCTTCCTTACCTTATCTAGACCACCAGCATTACCTCTGATACTCTCGTTATTTCCTCTTTCATACCTTCGTTACCTAGTCTTTACAACCAGCATAACCTTTGATACTCTTTTTGTTAATCCCTCTGTCATAACTTCATTACATTGCCTAAATCTCCAGTATTACCTCTGACACTCTCTTTATTAATCCCTGTGTCCTACCCTCGATACCCTGTCTTGACCACCAGCATTATCTCTGGCACTCTCTTTGTTAATCCCTTTGTCACTCTTCCATTACCTTGCTACCACCAGAATTCCTTATGATACTCTCTTTGTTAAACTCTCTCTTATACCTTCGCTACCTTGTCTTTATCATAAGCTTTACCTCTGATATTCCCATTGTTAACCCGTCTGTCATTCCTTCATTACCTTGTCTTGACCACTCACTTTACCTCTGATACTCTTTGTTTTTTCCTCTATCATCCTTTCCATACTTTGTCTTAACCATCAGCATTACATCTGATACTCTTTTTGTTAATCACTCGTTTAAAACCGCTGATACTCTATTTAATAATCCCTCTGTTATAACTTCATTACCTTATCTTGACCACAAGCTTTACCTGTGATACTGTTTTTTTTTCTCTGTCATACTTTCCTTACCGTGTCTTGACCAACAGCATTACATCTGATAATCTTTTTGTTAATCCCTCTGTCATGCCATCGTTACCTTATCTTCATCACCAGCAATCCCACTGATACTCTATCTCTATTAATCTCTCACTCATACCTTCATTTCCTTGTCTTGACCACCAGTATTACCACTGATACTCTCCCTGTCATAGTTTCCTTTCCTTGTCTTGACCACCAGCATTATCAGATACTGCCTTTGTTAATTCCACAGCCATAACTCCGTTACCTTGTCTTCACCACCAGAATTACCTCTGATACTCTCTTTGTTAATCCCTCTCTCATACCTTCGTTACCTTGTCTTGACCACCGGCATTACCTCTGATAATCTCTTTGTTAATCCATATGTCATACCTTCGTTATCTTCTCTTCACAACGAGCATAACCTCTGACACTTTTTATGTTAATCCCTGTATCGTTTCTTCGTTACCTTGTCTTGACCACCAGCATTACCTCTGATAACTTCTTTATTTCATCTTTCATACCTTCGTTATCTATTCTTTACCAGCAGCATAACCTCTGATACTCCTTTTGTTAATGCCTTTGTCATACCTTCATTACAATGCTTAAACCAAGAGTTTTACCTCTGACACTCTCTTTATAAATGCATCTGTCATACCGCCGATACCCTGTCTTGACCACCAGCATTAACTCGTACACTCTCTTTGTTAATCCCTCTGTTATACCATTGCTACCTTGCCTTAATCATAAGCTTTACATCTGATATTCTCATTGTTAACCCCTCTGTCATACCTTCATTACCTTGTCTTGACCACTCACTTTACCTCTGATACTCTCTGTTTTTTTCCTCTGTCATACTTTCCTTACCTTGTCTTGACATTCAGTATTACATCTAATACTCTTTTTGTTAATCTCTCTCTCATACCATCGTTACCTTGTTTTGACCACCATCATCACCTCTGATACTCTATTTACTAATCCCTCAGTCATACCTTCATTACCTTATCTTGACCACAAGCTTTACCTCTAATGCTGTTTTTTTTTTTCTCTCTCTCTCTCTCTCTCTGTCATACTTTCCTTACCGTGTCTTGACCAACAGCATTACATCTTATACTCTTTTTGTTAATCCCTCTGTCATGCCATCATTATCTTTTCTTGGCCACATGCATTGCCTCTCATACTCTCACTATGAATCCCTCATTTATACCTACATATCCTTGTCTTGACCACCAGCATTACCTCTCAAACTCTCCCTGTCATAATTTCCTTTCTTTGTCTTGATCACCATCATTATCTGATAATGTTTTTGTTAATTCGGCAGTCATAACTCCGTTACCTTCTCTTCACCAACATCATTACCTCTGATACTCTCTTTGTTAATCCCTCAGTCATACCTTCGTTACCCTCTTTTGACGAGCATTACCTCTTACACTCTTTATATTAATCCCTTGATCATACCTTCGTTACTTTGTCTCGACCACCATCATTACCTCTGACACTCTCTTTACTATTTCCTCTTTCATGCCCTTGTTACCTAGTTTTTACCACCACCATTACCCATGATACTCTTTTGTCAATCCCTTTGTCATACCTTCGTTACATTGTCTTGACCACTAGCATTACCTCTGACACACCCTTTATTTATCCCTCTGTCATACCTTCGATACCCTGTCTTGGCCACCAGCATGACCTCTGACACTGTCCTCGTTAATCCCTCTGTTCTACCTTTACTTCTGTGTCCTGACCTTCAGCATTACTTTGGATACTTTCTGTGCTAATCCCACTGTTGTACTTCCGTTACCTTGTTTTAACCACCAGCATTACCTCTAATACTCTCACTGTTATGTCCTCTGTCATACCGTCGGTACCTTGTCTTTACCACGAGAATTACCTCTGATAAGCTCATTGTTAGTCCCTCTGTCATACTGATATACCTTCTTAACCTCGTTTACACCACCAGCATTACCTCTGATACTCTCTTTGTGTTTTCCTCTGTCATACTTTCAATATCTTGACTTTACCACCAGCATTGCATCTGATACTTTTCTTGTAAATCCCTCTGTCATACCATTGTTCCCTTGTCTTCACCACCAGCATTACCTTTGATACTCTCTGTATTAATCTCTCTGTCATACCTTTATTACAATGTACTGACCACTAACTTTATCTCTGATAATGTCTTTGTTTTTTCCACTGTCATACTTTCCTTACCGTGTCTTGACCACTAGCCTTACATCTGATTCTCTTTTTGTAAATCAATCTGTCATACTATGGTTACCTTGTCTTCACCACCAGCATTACCTCTAGTACTCTCTTTATTAATCCCTCTTTCATACATTTGTTACCTTGTCTTGAAAACCAGCATTACCTGTGATACTCTTTCTTAAATTGTCTTCACCACCAGTATTACCTCAGGTACTCTGCTTGTTAATCTGTCATACATTCGTTACCTTCTCTTGACCACCAACATTTCCTCCGATATTCTCTTTGTTAATTCATTACACCTTCGTTATCTTGTCTTGACTTCCAGCATTACTTTCCATAATCTCTTTCTTAATCCTTTTGTCATACCATCGTTACCTAGTCTTGACCATGAGCTACCTCTGATACTTTCTTTGTTAATCCCTATGCCTTATCTTCGTTATCTTACCTTGACCACCATCATTACCTCTGATCCTCCCTCTGTTGATCCCTCTGTCATACCTTCGTTACCATGTCTTGACCACCAGGATTACTTCTGATACTATTTTCATTCAGCCCTCCGTCATACCTTTGATACACTGTCTTGACCACCAGCGTTACCTCTGACACTCACTTTGTTAATCCCTCTGTCATACCTTCACTACCTTGTCCTGACAATCAGCATTACTTTTGATACTCTCTTTGTTAATCCATTTTTTTTATACCTTCGTACCTTGTTTTGACCTCGAGCTTTACCTCTGATACTCCTTTTGCTAGTCTCTCTACCATACCTTCGTTACATTGTCTTCACAACCAGCATTACCTCTAATAATTTCTTTATTTCCTCTTTCATACTTTTGTTACCTGGTCTTTACCACAAGCTTTACCTTCGATACTCTTTTTGTTAATCCCTCTGTCATACCTTCATTACATTGCCTAAACCACCAGTATTACCTCTAACACTCTTTTTATTAATCCATCTGCCATACCTTCGATACCCTGTCTTCACCACCAGCACTATCTCTTACACTCTCTTTGGTAATCCCTCTGTCATTCCTCCATTACATTGTCCTGACCACCATAATTCCTTATGATACTCTCTATTTAATCCCTCTGTTATACCATAGCTACCTTGTCTTAATCATAACCTTTACCTCTGATATTCTCATTGTTAACCCCTCTATCATACCTTCATTAACTTGTCGTGACCACTCACTTTATCTCTGATACTCTCTTTCTTTTTTTCCTCTATCATACTTTCCTTGCCTTGTCTTGACATTCAGCATAACATGTGACACTCTTTTTGTTAATCCCTCTCTCATACCATCGTTATCTTCTCTTGACCATCATCATCACCTCTGATACTCTATTTACTAAATCACTCTGTAATACTTTCGTTACCTTATCTTGACAACAAGCTTTACCTCTAATACTCTGTTTTATTTTTTTTCTCTCTCTCTCATACTTTCCTTCCCGTGTCCTGACCAACAGCATTACATCTGACACTCTTTTTCTTAATCCCTCTGTCATGCCATCATTACCTTGTCTTGACCAACAGCATTGCCTCTGATACTCTCTCTATTAATCCCTCATTCATACCTTCATTTCCTTGTCCTCACCACCAGCATTACCTCTGCTACTCTCACTGTCATAGTTTCCTTTCCTAGTCTTAACCACCAGCATTATATGATACTGTCATTGTTAATTCGGCAGTCATAACTCCGTTACCTTGTCATCACCAACAGCATTACCTCTGACACTCTTTGTTAATGCCTTAGTCATACCTTCGTTACCTTGTCTTAACCACCAGCATTACCTCTGATAATGTCTTTGTTAATCCATCTGGTCAAACATTAGTTACCTTGTCTTGACAACAAGCATTACCACTGACACTCTTTATATTAATCCCTGTATCATCCTTCGTTACCTTGTCTTGACCAGCACCATTACCTCTGATACTCTCTTTGCTATTTCCTCTTTATGTCCTGGTTACCTAGTCTTTACCACCACTATTACCTATGATACTGTTTTTGTTAATCCCTCTGTCATACCTTCGCAATATTGTCTTGACCACTACCATCACCTCTGACACTCTGTTTATCCCTCTGTCATACCTTCGATACCCTGTCTTGACCACCAGCATTACCTCAGACACTCTCTTTGTTAACCCTCTGTAATACATTCACTACTGTGTCCAGACCATCAGCGTTACTTTTGGTATTCTTTTTGTTAATCCCTCTGTTATACCATTGTTACCATGTCTCGACCACCAGTATTACCTCTGATACTGTCTTTATTAATCCCTCTTTCATACCACTTTTACCTTGTCATGACCTCGAGCATTACCTCTGATACTCTCTTTATTAATCCTTCTGTCATACCTTCGCTACCTTGTCTTGACCACCATCATTACCCATGATACTCTCGTTGTTTCCTTTTTCATACCTTGATTACCTAGTCTTTACCACCAGCGTAACCTTTGATACTCTTTTTGTTAATCATGCTGTCATACCTACATTTACATTTCGTAAACCACCAGTATTATCTCTGACACTTATTAATCCCTCTGTCATACCTTCCATACCCTGTCTGGACCACCAGCATTTTCTCTCACACTCTGTTTGTTAATCCCTCTGTCATTCCTGCATAAGGTATACCTTGTCCTGACTACCAGAATTCCTTATGATACTCACTTTGTTAATCCCTCTGTTATACGATCGTTACTTTGACTTAATCACAAGCTTAACCTCCGATATTCTCATTGTTAACCCATCTGTCATACCTTTATTACCATGTCTTTAACACTCACTTTACCTCTGATACTCTCTTTGTTTTTTTCCTCTATCATACTTTCCTTATCTTGTCTTGATCATCATCATTACATTTGATTCTCTTTTTAATTATCTCTCTCTCATACCATCGTTACATAGTAACGACCACCTTCATCACGGTTGATACGCTATTTATTAATCCCTCTCTCATTCCTTCATTACCTCATCTTGACCATTAGCTTTACCTCTGGTACTCTTTTTTCTCATTCATACTTTCCTTACCTTGTCTTGACCAACAACTTGACATTTGATACTCTTCTTGTTAATCCCTCTGTCATGTCATCATTACCTCATCTTGACCACAAGCATTGCCTTTGATACTCTCTCTATTATACCCTCATTCATACCTTCTTTCCTTGTCTTGACCACCAGCATTACCTCTTATACTCTCCCTTTCAAAGTTTCCTTTTCTTGTCTTGACCACCTGCATTATCTAATACTGTCTTTTTAAATTCCGCAGTCATAACTCCGTTACATTGTCTTCATCACCAGTTTTTCCTCTAATACTCTCTTTGTTAATCCCTCTGTCATACCTTCGTTACCTTGTCTTGACCACTGAGATTGCCTCTGATAATCTCTTTGTTAATCCATCAGTCAAATATTCGTTACCTTGTCTTGACAACGAGCATTACCTTTGACACTCTTTCTATTAATCCCCGTATGATACCTTCGTTACCTTGTCTTGACCACCAGCGTTACCTCTGATACTCTCTTTGCTATTTGCTATTTCATATCCTTGTTACCTAGTCTTTACAACCACCATTACCTATAAAATTCTTTTTGTTAATCCCTCTGTCATACCTTCGTTACATTATCTTGCCACTAGCATTACCTCTGACACTCTCTTTATTTATCCCTCTGTCATAGCTTCAAAACCCTTTCTTGACTACCAGCATTACCTCTGCAACTCTCTTTGTTTTTTCTTCTGTCATACCTTCACTACTGTGTCCTGATCATCAGCATTACTTTTGATACTCTCATTGTTAATCCCTCTGTTATACCTTCGTTACGTTGTCTTGACCACCAGCATTACATCTGATTCTCTTTTTATTAATCCCTCTGTCATCCCATCGTTACCTTGTCTTGACCACCATTATAACCTCTGATACGCTATTTATTAATTCCTCTGTCGTACCTTCATTACCTTATCTATAGCATTAGCTTTACCTCTGATATTGTCTTTGTTATTTTCCTCTGTCATTCTTTCTGTACCTTGTCTTGACCATCAGCATTACATCTGATACTCTTTTTGTTAATTCCTCTGTCATACCATCATTACCTTGTCTTGACCACAAGCAATGCCTCTGATGCTCTTTCTATTAATCCCTCTTCCATTCCTACATTTCCGTGTCTTGACCACAAGCATTACCTTTTATACTCTCCCTGTCATAGTTACGTTTCCTTGTCTTCACCATCAGCATTGTCTGATACTGACTTGGTTAATTTCCCAGTCATAACTTCGTTACCTTGTCTTCACCACCAGTATTACCTCTGCTACTCTCTTTGTTAATCCCTCCGTCATACCTTCGTTACCTTGTCTTCACCACCAGCATTACCTCTGATATTCCCTTTGTTAATCCATTATACAAGCGTTACCTTCTCTTGACCACCAGCATTACCTCCGATAATCTCTTTGTTAATCCATCTGTCAAACCTTCGTTACCTTGTTTTAACAACGAGCATTACGTCTGACACTCGTTATTTTAATCCCTGTATCATTCTTTCGTTGCCTTGTCTTGACCACCAGCAATTACTCTGATACTCTATTTGTTATTTCCTCTTTCATACCCTTATTACCTAGTTTTTACTACCACCATTACCTATGATACTCTTTCTGTTAATCCCTCTGCCATACCTTCATTACCTTGTCCTTACAATTAGCATTACATCTGATACTTTCTTTGTTACTACCCTTGTCATACCTTCGTTACCTTGTCTTGACCACCAGCATTACCTCTGATAATCTCTTTATTAATCTCTCTGCTATACCTTCGTTACCTTGTCTTGACCACGAGCTTTACCTCTCATACTCTGTTTCTTAATCCCTCTCTGATACCTTCCTTCCATTGTCTTCACCAGCAGCACTACCTGTGATACTCACGTGGTTATTTCCTCTTCCATACCTTCTCTACCTTGTCCTGACCACCAGCATTGCCTCTGATACTGTCATTGTTAATCCCTCTGTCATACCTTCGTTTCCTTGTCTTCTACACCAAAATTGCCTCAAATTTTCTTTTTATTAATCCATTTTCCATATCATCATTACCTTGTGTTGACTACCACCATTACCTCGGATACTGCCTTTGTTAATCTCTCTCTCCTACCTCCGTTACCTTGCCTTGACTTCGAGCATTACCTCTGATACGCTCCTTGTCGATCTCTCTGTGATACCTTCCTTCCATTATTTTGACCACCAGCACTGCCTATGATACTCTGTAATTTCGTCCTTCATTCCTTTGTTACCTTCTCTTGACCACCAGCATTACCTTTGATACTCACTTGCTTATCTCTCTCTCCTACGTTCGTTATCTTCTCTTCATCACCAGCTTTACCTCTGATACTCTGTTTCTTGATCACACTGTCATACTGTCGTTACCTTGTCTTAACTAACAGCATTGCCTTTGATGCTCTTTTTGTTAATCCCTCATACTTTCCTTTCTTTGTCTTGATTTCCAGCATTGCCTTTTATACTTTCTTTGTTGATCCCTCTGTCATGCCTTCGTTACCCTGTCTTGACCACCAGCATCACCTCTTATTCTCTTTTTGTTAATCCCTCTATAATACCTTCGTTGCCTTACCTTGACAACCAGCATTACCTCTGATACTCCTTTTGTTAATTCCTCTTTTATACCTCCTTTATCCCTTCTTGACCACCAGCATTACCTCTTATACTCAAATAATCCCTCTGCCATACCTTCGTTACCTTATCTGTAGTACCACCAATCCCTCGGATACACTCTTTCTTAATCTCTCTGTCATACCTTCATTACCTTGTCTTGACCACCATTATTACCTCTCATACACTCTTTGTTAATCCCTCTGCCATACCTTCGTTACCCTGACATGACCACTAGCATTAACTCTAGTACTCTCTTTTTTATTCCCTCTGTCATACCTTCATAACCTTGTCTTGACCTCTAGCATAACCTTTGAAACTCTTTTTGTTAATCCCTCTGCCATGCCTTCGTTACATTGTCTTTAGCATCAGCATTACTTCTTGTACTCTCTATCTTAATCCCGCTGTCATACCTTCATTACCTTGTCCTGTCCATCAGCATTACTCATAACACTCTTTTTGTTAAGCCATCTCTCCTACTTCCATTACCTTCTCTTGACCTCGAGCATTACCTCTGATACTCTTCTTGTCAATCCCTCTGTGATACGTTCTTTCCATTGTTTTTGACCACCAGCACTACCTATGATACTCTCTGTGTTATTTCCTCTTCCATAACTGCCTAGCCTCGTCTTGACCACCAGCATTACCTCTGTTACTCTCATTGTTAATCCCTTTGTCATACCTCCCTTACCTTGTCCTCAATACCAGCATTTCCTCTGAAACTCTCTTTCTTAATCCATCTGGCATACCTTCATTACCTTGTCTTGACTACCACCATTACCTCTGACACTCTCTTTGTTCATCCATCTGTCATACCTTCGTTACCTTGTCTTTCCCACTAGCATTACTATACCTTTGATACGTACTTGCTTATCCCATTCTCATACCTTCGCTAGCTTGTCTTCGCCACCAGCTTTACCTCTGATACTCTATTTCTTAATCCATACCTTCGTTGCCTTGTCTCAACAGCATTGCCTTTGATACTCTTTTTGTTAATCCCTCTCTCATACTTTCCTTTCTTTGTCTAGACTTCCAGCATTACCTTCTATACTCTCATTGGTAATCACTCTGCCGTTCCTTCGTTACCCTGTCCTGACCACCAGCATTACCTCTGATACTCTTTTTGTTATTCTCAAAGTCATACGTTCGTTACCTTGTCTTGACCACCAGCATTACCTCTGATACTCTCTTTGTTTATCTCTCTGTTATAGCTTCGTTACCCTGCCTTGACCACCAGCGTTACCTCTGATACTCTTTTCGTTAATCCCTCCATCATACCTTCGTTACCCTGTCTTGACTACTAGCATTACCTTTGATACCCTTTTCGTTACCTTCTCTGTTATACCTTCTTAACCCCTTCTTGACGACCAGCATTACCTCTTATAATCTGTTTTTTTATTCTCTCTCTCTCTCTCTCTCTCTCTCTCTCTCTCTCTCTCTCTCTCTCTCTGCCATACCTTCGTTACCTTGTATTGAGCACCAGCATTTCCTCGGATACTCTCTGTTAATCCCTCTGTCATACCTTCATTACTTTGTCCTGACTACCAACATTGACTTCGATACTCTCTTTGTTAATCTCTATGTCATACCTTTGTTACCTTCTCTTGACCACCAGTATTACCTCTGACACTCTCTTTGTTAATCCCACTGCCATACATTCGTTATCTTGCCATGACCACTTGCATTAACTTTGTTACTCTCTTTGTTAATCCCTCTGTCATATTTTCGTTACCTTGTCTTGACCACCAGCATTACCTCTGATACTACCTTTATTAATCTCTGTCATACCACTTTTACCTTGTCATAATCTCAAGCATTACATCAGATACCCTCCTTGTTATTCCTTCTGTCATACTTTCGTTTTCTTGTCTTAACCACCAGCATTACCTCTGATACTCTCTTTATTTCCTCTTTCATTCCTTCGTTACCTAGTCTTTACCACCAGCATAACTTTTGATACTCTTTTTGTTAATCCCTCTGTTATACCTTCATTACATTGCCTAAACCACCGTATTACCTCTCATACTCTCTTTATTAATCCCACTTTCACACATTCGATACCCTGTCTTGACCACCAGCATTATCTCTGACACCCTCTTTGTTAATCTCTGTCATTTTTGCATTACTTTGTCCTGACCACCAGAATTCCTTATGATACACTGTTTGTTAATCTCTCTGTTATACCTTCGCTACCTTCTCTTAATCACAAGCTTAACCTCTGATATTTCCATTGTTAACCCCTCTGTCATACCTTCATTACCTTGTCTTCACCACTCAGTTTCCCTCTGATACTCTCTTTGTTTTTTCCTCTATCATACATTCCAAACTTTGTCTTAAACGTCAGCATTACATCTGATACTCTTTTTGTTAATCCCTGTCTCATACCATCGTTACCTTGTCTCTATCACCATCATAACCTCTGATACTCTATTAATCCCACTGTCATACCTTCATTACCTTATCTTGACCACAAGCTGAACCTCTGATACTCTCTCTCTCTCTCTCTCTCTCTCTCTCTCTCTCTCTCTCTCTCTCTCTCTCTCTCTCTCTCTCTCTCTCTCTCTCTCTCTCTCTCTCTATCATACTTTCATTACCTAGTCATGACCAACAGCATTACATCTGATACTCTTTTTGTTAATCCCTCTGTCATGTCATCATTACCTTATCTTGACCACCAGCATTGCCTCTGATACTCTTTCTATTAATCCTTCATTCAAACCTTCATTTCCTTGTCTTCACCACCAGCATTACCTCTGATACTCTCCCTGTCATAGTTTCCTTTCCTTGTTTTGACCACCAGCATTATCTGATACTGACTTTGTTAATTCCGCAGTCATAACTCCGTTACCTTGTCTTCACCACCAGAATTACCTCTGATACTCTCTTTCTTAATCCATTTGTCAAACCTTCGTTACCTCCTCTTGACAACGAGCATTACCTCTGATAATCTCTTTGTTAATCAATCTGTCAAACCTTATTTACCTTGTCTTGACATCGAGCATTATCACTGGCACTCTTTACATTAATCCCTGTATCATCCTTCGTTACCTTGTCTTGACCAGCAGCATTACCTCTGATACTCTCTTTGCTATTTCATCTTTCTTGCCCTTGTTACGTACTCTTTACAACCACCATTACCTATGATACTCTTTTTTTTAATCCCTCTGTCATACCTTCGTAACATTGTCTTGACCACTACCATCACATCTGACACTCTCTCTATTTATCCCTCTGGCATACCTTCGATACCCTGTCTTTACCACCAGCATTACCTCTGACACTCTCTTTGTTAACCCTCTGTAATACATCCACTTCTGTCTCCTGACATCAGAATTAAATTTGATACTTTCAGTGTTAATCCCTCTCTTATACCTTCGTTACATTCTCTTGACCACCATCATTACCTCTGATACTATCGATATTAATCCCTCTGTCATACCACTTTTACCTTGCCATAACATCGAGCATTACCTCTGATGCTCTCTTTGTTAATCCCTCTGTCATACCTTCGCTACCTTGTCTTGACCTCCAGCATTACCTCTGATACTCTCGTTAATTCCTCTTTCATACCTTTGTTACCTAGTCTTTACCACCAGCATAACCTTTGATACTCTTTTTGTTCATCCCTCTGTCATAATTTCATTACATTGCCTAAACCACCAGTATTACCTCTGATAGTCTCTTTATTAATCCCTCTGTCATACCTTCGATACCTTGTCTTGACCACCAGCATTATCTCTTACACTCTCTTTGTTAATCCCTCTGCCATTCTTCCATTACCTTTTCCTGACCACCAGAATTCCTTATGATACTCTCTTTGTTAATCCCTCTGTTATGCCATCGCCACCTTGTCTTAATCATAAGCTTTTCCTCTGATATTCTCATTGTTAACCCCTCTGTTAGACATTCATTACCTTGTCTTGACAACGCACTTTACCTTTGATACTCTCTTTGTTTTTTTCCTCTATCATACTTTCCTTACCTTGTGTTGACATTGAGCATTACATCTCATTCTCCTTTTGTTAATCACTCTCTCATACCATCTTACCTTGTCTTGACCACCATCATCACCTCTGATACTCTATTTACTAATCCCTCTGTCATACCTTCATTACCTTATCTTGACCACAAGCTTTACCTCTGATACTGTTCTCTCTCTCTCTCTCTCTCTCTCTCTCTCTCTCTCTCTCTCTCTCTCTCTCTCTCTCTCTCTCTCTCTCTCTCTCTCTCTCTCTCTCTCTCTCTCTCTCTCTCTCTCTCTCTCTCTCTCTCTCTCTCGTCATACTCTCCATATCGTGTCTTGACCAACAGCATTACATTTGATACTTTTTTTGTTAATCCCTCTGTTAAGCCATCATAACCTTGTCTTCACCACAAGCATTGCCTCTCATACTCTCTCTATTAATCCCTTATATACCTTCATTTCCTTGTCTTGACCACCAGCATTACCTCTGATACTTTCTCTGTCATAGTTTCCTTTCTTTGTCTTGATCACCAGCATTATCTGATACTGTCTTTGTTAATTCGGCAGTCATAACTCAGTTACCTTGTCTTCACCAACAGCATTACTTCTGATACTCTCTTTGTTAATCCCTCAGTCATACCTTCGTTACCTTCTTTTGACAACTGGCATTACCTCTGATAATCTCTTTGTTAATCCATCTGTCAAACCTTCGTTACCTTCTCTTGACAACGAGCATTACCTCTGACACTCCTTATATTCATTCCTGTATCATACTTTCGTTACATTGTCTTGACAACCATAATTACCTGTGATACTCTCTTTGCTATTTCCTCTTTCATACCCTTGTTACCTAGTATTTACCACACCCATTACCTATGATACTCCTTTGTTAATCTCTCTATCATATCTTCGTAACCTTGTCTTCACCACTAGCATTACCTCTGACACTCTTTTTATTTATCCCCCTGTCATACCTTCGATACCCTGTCTTCACCACCAGCATTACCTTTGACACTGTCTTCGTTAATCTCTCTATTCTATCTTTACTTCTGTGTCCTGACCATCAGCATTACATTTGACACTCTCTGTGTTAATCCCTCTGTTATACCTCCTTTACTTTGTCTTGACCACCAGCATTACCTCTGATACTCTCTTTATTAATCCTTCTGTCATACCACTTTTACCGTGTCATAACCTCGATCATTACCTCGGATACTCTCTTTGTTAGTCCTTCTGTTATACATTCGCTACCTTGTCTTGACCACCAGCATTACCTCTGATACTCTCGTTATTTCTTCATTCATACCTTTATTTCCTAGTCTTTACCACCAACGTAACCTTTGATACTCTTTTTGTTAATCCCGCTGTCATACCTTCATTACATTGCCTAAACCACCAGTATTACCTCTAACACTCTCTTTATTAATCCCTCTCCATACCTTCGATACCCTGTCTTGACCACCAGCATTATCTCTGACACCCTCTTTGTTAATCCCTTTGTCATTCTTGCATTACCTTGTCCTGACCATCAGAATTCCTTACGATACTCACTTTGTTAATCCCTCTGTTATACCATTGCTAGCTGTCTTAATCACAAGCTTTACCTCTGATATTCTAATTGTTAACCCCTCTGACATACCAGCATTACCTTGGCTTGACCACTCACTTTATCTCTTATACTCTCCTTGTTTTTCCTTTATCATACTTTCCTTACCTTATCTTGATCATCTACTTTACATCTGACACTCTTTTTGTTAATCCCTATCTCATACCATCGTTACCTTGTCTTGACCATCATCATCATCACCTCTGATACTCTTTTATTAATCCCTCTGTCATTCCTTAATTACCTTATCTTCACCACAAGCTTTTCCTCTGATAAACTGTTCTTAATATTCTCTCTCTCTCTGTCATCCTTTCCTTACTGTGTTTTTACCAACAACGTTACATCTCATACTATTTTTGTTAATCCATTTGTCATGCCAGCATTACCTTGTCTTGACCACCAGCATTGTCTCTGATACTTCCTCTATTAATCCCTCATTCATAACTTCATTTCCTTGTCTTGACCAACAGCATTTCCTCTGATACATCCCTTTCATAGTTCCTTTCATTGTCTTGACCACTAGCATTATCTGATACTGCCTTTGTTAATTCGGCAGTCATAAATCCGTTACCTTTTCTTCACCACAAGCATTACCTCTGATAATCACTTTTTGTTAATCACTCAGTCATACCTTCGTTACCTTGTCTTGACCACTCACATTACCTCTGATACTCTCTTTGTTTTTTCCTCTGTTATACTTTCCTTACCTTGTCTTCACCATCAACATTACATCTAATACTCTTTTTGTTAATCCCTTTTTCATACCATCTTTACTCCCTCCTGACCACCATCATCACCTTTGATACACTATTTTTAATCCCTCTGTCATTCCTTCATTACCTTATCTTCACCACAAGCTTCACCTCTGATAAACTGTTTTTTTATTCTCTCTCTCTCTCTCTCTCTCTCTCTCTCTCTCTCTCTCTCTCTCTCTCTCTCTCTCTCTCTCTCTCTCTCTCTCTCTCTCTCTCTCTCTCTCTCTCTCTCTCTCTCTCTCTCTGTCATACCTTCCCTACCGTGTTTTGACCAACAGCATTACATCTCATACTCTTTTTGTTAATTCCTCTGTCATACCTTCGTTACATTGTCTTGACCACTAGCAATACATCTGACACTCTTTTTATTTATTCCTATGTCATACCTTCCATACCATGTCTAGGCAACCAGCATTACCTCTGACACTCTCTTCGTTAATCCCTCTGTTCTACCTTCACTTCTGTGTCCTGACCATCAGCATTACTTTTGATACAGTCTGTGTTAATCCCTCAGTTATACCTTCGTTACTTTCTCTTGACTACCAGCATTACCTCTAATACTGTATTTATTAATCCCTCTGTCATACCACTTTTACCTTCTCATGACCTCGAGCATTACCTCTGGTACACTCTTTGTTAATCCTTCTGTCATACCTTCGTTACCTAGACTTGACCACCAGCATTACTTCTCATACTCTCTTTATTTTTTTCTTTCATACCTTCGTTACCTAGTCTTTACCACCAGCATAACATTTGATAATCTTTATGTTAATCCCTCTGTCATACATTCATTACATTGCCTAAACCACTAGTATTACCTCTGACACTCTCTTTATTAATCCCTCTGTCATACCTCCGATACCCTGTCTTGACCACCAACATTATCTCTGACACTCTATTGTTAATCCCTCTGTCATTCCTGCATTACCTTGTCCTGACCACCACAATTCCTTATGATACTCTCTTTGTTAATCCCTCTATTACACCTTCACTACCTTGTCCTAATCACTAGATTTCCCCCAGATATTCTCATTGTTAACCCCTCTGTCATACCTTCATTTCCTTGTCTTGACCACTCACTTTACCTCTGATACTCTCTTTGTTTTTCCTCTATCATACTTTCCTTACCTTGTCTTGACCATCAGCATTACATCTGATACTCTTTTTCTTAATCCCTCTCTCATACCATCGTTATCTTGTTTTGACCACTATCATCACATCTGATACTGTATTTACTAATCCCTCTGTCATACCTTTATTACCTTATCTTGATCACATGCTTTACCTCTGATACTCTGTTTTCTCTCTCTCTCTCTCTCTCTCTCTCTCTCTCTCTCTCTCTCTCTCTCTCTCTCTCTCTCTCTCTCTCTCTCTCTCTCTCTCTCTCTCTCTCTCTCTCTCTCTCTCTCTCTCTCTCTCTCTCTTTCTCTCTGTCATACTTTCCTTACCTAGTCTTGACCAACAGCATTACATCTCATACTCTTTTTGTTCATCCCTCATTCATACCTTCATTTCCTTGTCTTGACCACCAGCATTACCTCTGATACTCTCCCTGTCACAGTTTCCTTTCTTTGTCTTGATCACCAGCATTATCTGAAACTGCCTTTGTTAATTCGGCAGTCATAACTCCGTTACCTTGTCTTCACCACCAGCATTACCTTTGATACTCTCTTTGTTAATCCCTCAGTCATACCTTCGTTACCTTGTCTTGACCACCGGCATTACCTCTGATAATCTCTTTGTTAATCCATCTGTTATACCTTCGATACCTTCTCTTGACAACGAGCATTACCTTTAACACTCTTTATATTAATCCCTTTATCATACCTTCGTTACCTTGTCTCGACCACCATCATTACCTCTGATTCTCTCTTTGCTATTTCCTCTTTCATACCCTTGTTACCTAGTCTTTACCACCACCATTACCTATGATACTCTTTTTGTCAATCCCTCTGTCATACCTTCGTTACATTGTATTGACCACGTGCATTACCTCTGACACTCTCTTCGTTAATCCCTCTGTTCTACCTTTACTTCTGTGTCCTAACCTTCAGCATTACTTTTGATACGCTCTTTGTTAATCCCACTGTTGTCCCTTCGTTACCTTGTTTTGACCACCAGCATTACCTCTGATACTCTCACTGTTATGTCCTCTGTCATACCGTCGGTACCTTGTCTTTACCACGAGAATTACCTCTGATAAGCTCATTGTTAGTCCCTCTGTCATACTGCCATACCTTCTTAACCTTGTTTACACCACCATCATTACCTCTGATACTCTCTTTGTGTTTTCCTCTGCCATACTTTCAATATCTTGACTTTACCACCAGCATTACATCTGATTCTTTTCTTGTAAATCCCTCTGTCATACCACTGTTCCCTTGTTTTCACCACAAGCATTACCTCTGATACTCTCTGTATTAATCTCTCTGCCATACCTTTATTACAATGTACTGACCACTAGCTTTATCTCTGATACTCTCTTTGTTTTTTCCACTGTCATACTTTCCTTACCGGGTCTTGACCACCAACCTTACATCTGATTCTCTTTTTGTAAATCAATCTGTCAAACCATCGTTATCTTGTCTTCACCACCAGCATTACCTCTAGTACTCTCTTTATTAATCCCTCTTTCATACATTCGTTACCTTGTCTTGAAAACCAGCATTACCTCTGATACTCTCAATGTTAATATCCGTCATACTTTCCTTTCCTCGTCTTGACATCCAGCATTGTCTAATACTCTCTTTGTTTATCCCCCAGTCATAACTTCATTACATTTTCTTCAGCACCAACAATACCTGTGATACTCTCCTTGTTACTCCCTCTGTCATTCCTTCGTTACATTTTCTTGACCAGCATCCTTACCTCTCATACTCTCTTTCTTGAATTGTCTTCACCACCAGTATTACCTCAGGTCCTCTCTTTGTTAATCTCTGTCATACATTCGTTACCTTCTCTTGACCACCAACATTTCCTCCGATATTCTCTTTGTTAATTCATTATACCTTCGTTATCTTGTCTTGACTTTCAGCATTACTTTCAATAATCTCTTTCTAAATCCTTCTGTCATACCATCGTTACCTTCTCTTGACTACAGGCTACCTCTGATACTTTCTTTGTTAATTCCTATGCCATATCTTCGTTAACTTGCCTTGACCACCATCATTACCTCTGATCCTCCCTCTGCTAATCCCTCTGTCATACCTTCGTTACCTTGTCTTGAACACCAACATTACTTCTGATACTATTTTTATTAATCCCTCCGTCATACCTTTGATACACTGTCTTAACCACCAGCATTACCTCTGACACTCACTTTGTTAATCCCTCTCTCATACCTTCACTACCTTGTCCTGACAATCAGCATTACTTTTGATACTCTCTTTGTTAATCCTTTTTTTATACTTTAGTTACCTTCTCTTGACCACCAGCATTACCTCTAATACGCTATTTGTAAATCGCTCTGTCATACCCCCGTTACCTTGTCTTGACCTCGAGCATTACCTCTTATACTCTCTTGGTAATCCCTCTGTCATAACTTCGTTACCTTGTCTTGACCACCAGCGCTACCTTTGATACCCTCTTTGTTATTTTCTCTTTCATACCTTCATACCTTGTTTTGACCTCGAGCTTTACCTCTGATACTCTTTTTGCGAGTCCCTTTGCAATACCTTCGTTACATTGTCTTGCCTATTCTGACACACTCTTTCTTAAACCCTCTGTTATACCTTCATTACATTGTCCTGACCATCAGCATTACTTATGATACTCTCTTTGTTAATCCCTATGTTATACCTTCGTTCCCCCCTCTTGACCACCAACATTACCTCTGACACTCTCTTTGTTTATCCCTCTGTAATACCTTCAATACTGTGTCCTGACCATCAGCATTACTTTTGATACTCTCTTTGTTAATCCCTTTGTTATACCTTCGTTACCTTGTTTTGACCACCAGCATTATCTCTGATACTGTCTTTATTAATCCCTCTGTCATACCATTTTTACCTTGTCATGATCTCGAGCACTATCTCTAATTCTCTCTTTGTTAATCCTTCTGTCACACCTTCTTTCCCTTGTCTTGACCACCAGCATTGCCTCTGATACCCTATTTCCTCTTTCATACCTTCCCTACCTATTCTTTACCAGCAGGATAACCTTTGATGCTATTTTATTTCATCGCTCTGTCATACCTTCATTACATTGCCTAAACCACAAGTATTACCTCTGATACGTTCTTTATTAATCCCTCTGTCATACCTTCGATACCTGTCTTGTCCACCAACATCATCTCTTACACTCTCTTTGTTTATCCCTCTGTCATTCCTTCATGACCTTGTCCTGACCACAATAATTCCGTATTTTACTCTCTTTGTTAATTGCTGTGTTATACCTTAGCTACCTTGTCTTAATCACCAGCTTTACCTCTGACATTCTCATTGCTAACCCCTCTGTCATACCTTCATTACCTTGTCTTGACCACTCACATTATCTCTGATACTATCTTTGTTTTTTCCTCTGTCATACTTTCCTTACCTTGTCTTAACCATCAGCATTACATCTAATACTCTTTTTGTTAATCCCTCTCTCATACCATCGTTACCTTGTCCTGACCACCATCATCACCTTTGATACTCTATTTATTTATCCCTCTGTCATTCCTTCGTTACCTTATCTTCACCACAAGCTTCACCTCTGATAAACTGTTTTTTTATTCTCTCTCTCTCTGTCATACTTTCCTTACCGTGTTTTGACCAACAGCATTACATCTCATACTCTTTTTGTTAATCCCTTTGTCATGCCATCATTACCTTGTCTTGACCACCAGCATTGCCTCTGATACTCTCTCTATTAATCTCTCATTCAGACCTTCATTTCCTTGTCTTGACCAACAGTATTACCTCTGATACTCCCCCTGTCATAGTTTCCTATCCTCGTCTTGACCACCACCATTATCTGATACTGCCTTTGTTATTTCCGCAGTCATAACTCCGTTACCATGTCTTCACCACCAGCTTTACCACTAACATTCTCATTGTTAACCCCTCTGTCATACCTTCATTACCTTGTCTTGACCACTCACATTACCTCTGATACTCTCTTTGTTTTTTCCTCTGTTATACTTTCCTTACATTGTCTTCACCATCAACATTACATCTAATACTCTTTTTGTTAATCCCTTTTTCATACCATCTTTACTCCCTCCTGACCACCATCATCACCTTTGATACACTATTTTTAATCCCTCTGTCATTCCTTCATTACCTTATCTTCACCACAAGCTTCACCTCTGATAAACTGTTTTTTTATTCTCTCTCTCTCTCTCTCTCTCTCTCTCTCTCTCTCTCTCTCTCTCTCTCTCTCTCTCTCTCTCTCTCTCTCTCTCTGTCATACCTTCCCTACCGTGTTTTGACCAACAGCATTACATCTCATACTCTTTTTGTTAATCCCTGTCATAACATCGTTACATTGTCTTGACCACTAGCATTACCTCTGACACACTCTTTATTTATCCCTACGTCATACCTTCGATACCATGTCTTGGCCACCAGCATTACCTCTGACACTCTCTTCGTTAATCCCTCTGTTCTACCTTCACTTCTGTGTCCTGACCATCAGCATTACTTTTGATACAGTCTGTGTTAATCCCTCTGTTATAAATTCGTTACTTTCTCTTGACTACCAGCATTACCTCTAATACTGTATTTATTAATCCCTCTGTCATACCACTTTTACCTTCTCATGACCTCGAGCATTACCTCTGGTACACTCTTTGTTAATCCTTCTGTCATACCTTCGTTACCTAGACTTGACCACCAGCATTACTTCTCATACTCTCTTTATTTTTTTCTTTCATACCTTCGTTACCTAGTCTTTACCACCAGCATAACATTTGATAATCTTTATGTTAATCCCTCTGTCATACATTCATTACATTGCCTAAACCACTAGTATTACCTCTGACACTCTCTTTATTAATCCCTCTGTCATACCTCCGATACCCTGTCTTGACCACCAACATTATCTCTGACACTCTATTGTTAATCCCTCTGTCATTCCTGCATTACCTTGTCCTGACCACCACAATTCCTTATGATACTCTCTTTGTTAATCCCTCTATTACACCTTCACTACCTTGTCCTAATCACTAGATTTCCCCCAGATATTCTCATTGTTAACCCCTCTGTCATACCTTCATTTCCTTGTCTTGACCACTCACTTTACCTCTGATACTCTCTTTGTTTTTCCTCTATCATACTTTCCTTACCTTGTCTTGACCATCAGCATTACATCTGATACTCTTTTTCTTAATCCCTCTCTCATACCATCGTTATCTTGTTTTGACCACTATCATCACATCTGATACTGTATTTACTAATCCCTCTGTCATACCTTTATTACCTTATCTTGATCACATGCTTTACCTCTGATACTCCTTTCTCTCTCTCTCTCTCTCTCTCTCTCTCTCTCTCTCTCTCTCTCTCTCTCTCTCTCTCTCTCTCTCTCTCTCTCTCTCTCTCTCTCTCTCTCTCTCTCTCTCTCTCTCTCTGTCATACTTTCCTTACCTAGTCTTGACCAACAGCATTACATCTCATACTCTTTTTGTTCATCCCTCATTCATACCTTCATTTCCTTGTCTTGACCACCAGCATTACCTCTGATACTCTCCCTGTCACAGTTTCCTTTCTTTGTCTTGATCACCAGCATTATCTGAAACTGCCTTTGTTAATTCGGCAGTCATAACTCCGTTACCTTGTCTTCACCACCAGCATTACCTTTGATACTCTCTTTGTTAATCCCTCAGTCATACCTTCGTTACCTTGTCTTGACCACCGGCATTACCTCTGATAATCTCTTTGTTAATCCATCTGTTATACCTTCGATACCTTCTCTTGACAACGAGCATTACCTTTAACACTCTTTATATTAATCCCTTTATCATACCTTCGTTACCTTGTCTCGACCACCATCATTACCTCTGATTCTCTCTTTGCTATTTCCTCTTTCATACCCTTGTTACCTAGTCTTTACCACCACCATTACCTATGATACTCTTTTTGTCAATCCCTCTGTCATACCTTCGTTACATTGTATTGACCACGTGCATTACCTCTGACACTCTCTTCGTTAATCCCTCTGTTCTACCTTTACTTCTGTGTCCTAACCTTCAGCATTACTTTTGATACGCTCTTTGTTAATCCCACTGTTGTCCCTTCGTTACCTTGTTTTGACCACCAGCATTACCTCTGATACTCTCACTGTTATGTCCTCTGTCATACCGTCGGTACCTTGTCTTTACCACGAGAATTACCTCTGATAAGCTCATTGTTAGTCCCTCTGTCATACTGCCATACCTTCTTAACCTTGTTTACACCACCATCATTACCTCTGATACTCTCTTTGTGTTTTCCTCTGCCATACTTTCAATATCTTGACTTTACCACCAGCATTACATCTGATTCTTTTCTTGTAAATCCCTCTGTCATACCACTGTTCCCTTGTTTTCACCACAAGCATTACCTCTGATACTCTCTGTATTAATCTCTCTGCCATACCTTTATTACAATGTACTGACCACTAGCTTTATCTCTGATACTCTCTTTGTTTTTTCCACTGTCATACTTTCCTTACCGTGTCTTGACCACCAGCCTTACATCTGATTCTCTTTTTGTAAATCAATCTGTCAAACCATCGTTACCTTGTCTTCACCACCAGCATTACCTCTAGTACTCTCTTTATTAATCCCTCTTTCATACATTCGTTACCTTGTCTTGAAAACCAGCATTACCTCTGATACTCTCAATGTTAATATCCGTCATACTTTCCTTTCCTCGTCTTGACATCCAGCATTGTCTAATACTCTCTTTGTTTATCCCCCAGTCATAACTTCATTACATTTTCTTCAGCACCAACAATACCTGTGATACTCTCCTTGTTACTCCCTCTGTCATTCCTTCGTTACATTTTCTTGACCAGCATCCTTACCTCTCATACTCTCTTTCTTGAATTGTCTTCACCACCAGTATTACCTCAGGTCCTCTCTTTGTTAATCTCTGTCATACATTCGTTACCTTCTCTTGACCACCAACATTTCCTCCGATATTCTCTTTGTTAATTCATTATACCTTCGTTATCTTGTCTTGACTTTCAGCATTACTTTCAATAATCACTTTCTAAATCCTTCTGTCATACCATCGTTACCTTCTCTTGACTACAGGCTACCTCTGATACTTTATTTGTTAATTCCTATGCCATATCTTCGTTAACTTGCCTTGACCACCATCATTACCTCTGATCCTCCCTCTGCTAATCCCTCTGTCATACCTTCGTTACCTTGTCTTGAACACCAACATTACTTCTGATACTATTTTTATTAATCCCTCCGTCATACCTTTGATACACTGTCTTAACCACCAGCATTACCTATGACACTCACTTTGTTAATCCCTCTCTCATACCTTCACTACCTTGTCCTGACAATCAGCATTACTTTTGATACTCTCTTTGTTAATCCTTTTTTTATACTTTAGTTACCTTCTCTTGACCACCAGCATTACCTCTAATACGCTATTTGTAAATCGCTCTGTCATACCCCCGTTACCTTGTCTTGACCTCGAGCATTACCTCTTATACTCTCTTGGTAATCCCTCTGTCATAACTTCGTTACCTTGTCTTGACCACCAGCGCTACCTTTGATACCCTCTTTGTTATTTTCTCTTTCATACCTTCATACCTTGTTTTGACCTCGAGCTTTACCTCTGATACTCTTTTTGCGAGTCCCTTTGCAATACCTTCGTTACATTGTCTTGCCTATTCTGACACACTCTTTCTTAAACCCTCTGTTATACCTTCATTACATTGTCCTGACCATCAGCATTACTTATGATACTCTCTTTGTTAATCCCTATGTTATACCTTCGTTCCCCCCTCTTGACCACCAGCATTACCTCTGACACTCTCTTTGTTTATCCCTCTGTAATACCTTCAATACTGTGTCCTGACCATCAGCATTACTTTTGATACTCTCTTTGTTAATCCCTTTGTTATACCTTCGTTACCTTGTTTTGACCACCAGCATTATCTCTGATACTGTCTTTATTAATCCCTCTGTCATACCATTTTTACCTTGTCATGATCTCGAGCACTATTTCTGATGCTCTCTTTGTTAATCCTTCTGTCATACCTTCTTTACCTTGTCTTGACCACCAGCATTGCCTCTGATACTCTATTTCCTCTTTCATACCTTCGCTACCTATTCTTTACCAGCAGGATAACCTTTGATGCTCTTTTATTTAATCGCTCTGTCATACCTTCATTACATTGCCTGAACCACAAGTATTACCTCTGATAAGTTCTTTATTAATCCCTCTGTCATACCTTCGATACCTGTCTTGTCCACCAACATCATCTCTTACACTCTCTTTGTTTATCCCTCTGTCATTCCACCATGACCTTGTCCTGACCACAATAATTCCGTATGATACTCTCTTTGTTAATTGTTGTGTTATACCTTAGCTACCTTGTCTAAATCACCAGCTTTACCTCTGACATTCTCATTGCTAACCCCTCTGTCATACCTTCATTACCTTGTCTTGACCACTCACATAACCTCTGATACTATCTTTGTTTTTTCCTCTGTCATACTTTCCTTACCTTGTCTTAACCATCAGCATTACATCTAATACTCTTTTTGTTAATCCCTCTCTCATACCATCGTTACCTTGTCCTGACCACCATCATCACCTTTGATACTCTATTTATTTATCCCTCTGTCATTCCTTCGTTACCTTATCTTCACCACAAGCTTCACCTCTGATAAACTGTTTTTTTATTCTCTCTCTCTCTGTCATACTTTCCTTACCGTGTTTTGACCAACAGCATTACATCTCATACTCTTTTTGTTAATCCCTTTGTCATGCCATCATTACCTTGTCTTGACCACCAGCATTGCCTCTGATACTCTCTCTATTAATCTCTCATTCAGACCTTCATTTCCTTGTCTTGACCAACAGTATTACCTCTGATACTCCCCCTGTCATAGTTTCCTATCCTCGTCTTGACCACCACCATTATCTGATACTGCCTTTGTTATTTCCGCAGTCATAACTCCGTTACCATGTCTTCACCACCAGCTTTACCACTAACATTCTCATTGTTAACCCCTCTGTCATACCTTCATTACCTTGTCTTGACCACTCACATTACCTCTGATACTCTCTTTGTTTTTTCCTCTGTTATACTTTCCTTACATTGTCTTCACCATCAACATTACATCTAATACTCTTTTTGTTAATCCCTTTTTCATACCATCTTTACTCCCTCCTGACCACCATCATCACCTTTGATACACTATTTTTAATCCCTCTGTCATTCCTTCATTACCTTATCTTCACCACAAGCTTCACCTCTGATAAACTTTTTTTTTTTTTTCTCTCTCTCTCTCTCTCTCTCTCTCTCTCTCTCTCTCTCTCTCTCTCTCTCTCTCTCTCTCTCTCTCTCTCTCTGTCATACCTTCCCTACCGTGTTTTGACCAACAGCATTACATCTCATACTCTTTTTGTTAATCCCTGTCATAACATCGTTACATTGTCTTGACCACTAGCATTACCTCTGACACACTCTTTATTTATCCCTACGTCATACCTTCGATACCATGTCTTGGCCACCAGCATTACCTCTGACACTCTCTTCGTTAATCCCTCTGTTCTACCTTCACTTCTGTGTCCTGACCATCAGCATTACTTTTGATACAGTCTGTGTTAATCCCTCTGTTATAAATTCGTTACTTTCTCTTGACTACCAGCATTACCTCTAATACTGTATTTATTAATCCCTCTGTCATACCACTTTTACCTTCTCATGACCTCGAGCATTACCTCTGGTACACTCTTTGTTAATCCTTCTGTCATACCTTCGTTACCTAGACTTGACCACCAGCATTACTTCTCATACTCTCTTTATTTTTTTCTTTCATACCTTCGTTACCTAGTCTTTACCACCAGCATAACATTTGATAATCTTTATGTTAATCCCTCTGTCATACATTCATTACATTGCCTAAACCACTAGTATTACCTCTGACACTCTCTTTATTAATCCCTCTGTCATACCTCCGATACCCTGTCTTGACCACCAACATTATCTCTGACACTCTATTGTTAATCCCTCTGTCATTCCTGCATTACCTTGTCCTGACCACCACAATTCCTTATGATACTCTCTTTGTTAATCCCTCTATTACACCTTCACTACCTTGTCCTAATCACTAGATTTCCCCAGATATTCTCATTGTTAACCCCTCTGTCATACCTTCATTTCCTTGTCTTGACCACTCACTTTACCTCTGATACTCTCTTTGTTTTTCCTCTATCATACTTTCCTTACCTTGTCTTGACCATCAGCATTACATCTGATACTCTTTTTCTTAATCCCTCTCTCATACCATCGTTATCTTGTTTTGACCACTATCATCACATCTGATACTGTATTTACTAATCCCTCTGTCATACCTTTATTACCTTATCTTGATCACATGCTTTACCTCTGATACTCTGTTTTCTCTCTCTCTCTCTCTCTCTCTCTCTCTCTCTCTCTCTCTCTCTCTCTCTCTCTCTCTCTCTCTCTCTCTCTCTCTCTCTCTCTCTCTCTCTCTTTCTCTCTGTCATACTTTCCTTACCTAGTCTTGACCAACAGCATTACATCTCATACTCTTTTTGTTCATCCCTCATTCATACCTTCATTTCCTTGTCTTGACCACCAGCATTACCTCTGATACTCTCCCTGTCACAGTTTCCTTTCTTTGTCTTGATCACCAGCATTATCTGAAACTGCCTTTGTTAATTCGGCAGTCATAACTCCGTTACCTTGTCTTCACCACCAGCATTACCTTTGATACTCTCTTTGTTAATCCCTCAGTCATACCTTCGTTACCTTGTCTTGACCACCGGCATTACCTCTGATAATCTCTTTGTTAATCCATCTGTTATACCTTCGATACCTTCTCTTGACAACGAGCATTACCTTTAACACTCTTTATATTAATCCCTTTATCATACCTTCGTTACCTTGTCTCGACCACCATCATTTTGCTGACCACCATCATTACCTCTGATTCTCTCTTTGCTATTTCCTCTTTCATACCCTTGTTACCTAGTCTTTACCACCACCATTACCTATGATACTCTTTTTGTCAATCCCTCTGTCATACCTTCGTTACATTGTATTGACCACGTGCATTACCTCTGACACTCTCTTCGTTAATCCCTCTGTTCTACCTTTACTTCTGTGTCCTAACCTTCAGCATTACTTTTGATACGCTCTTTGTTAATCCCACTGTTGTCCCTTCGTTACCTTGTTTTGACCACCAGCATTACCTCTGATACTCTCACTGTTATGTCCTCTGTCATACCGTCGGTACCTTGTCTTTACCACGAGAATTACCTCTGATAAGCTCATTGTTAGTCCCTCTGTCATACTGCCATACCTTCTTAACCTTGTTTACACCACCATCATTACCTCTGATACTCTCTTTGTGTTTTCCTCTGCCATACTTTCAATATCTTGACTTTACCACCAGCATTACATCTGATTCTTTTCTTGTAAATCCCTCTGTCATACCACTGTTCCCTTGTTTTCACCACAAGCATTACCTCTGATACTCTCTGTATTAATCTCTCTGCCATACCTTTATTACAATGTACTGACCACTAGCTTTATCTCTGATACTCTCTTTGTTTTTTCCACTGTCATTCTTTCCTTACCGTGTCTTGACCACCAGCCTTACATCTGATTCTCTTTTTGTAAATCAATCTGTCAAACCATCGTTACCTTGTCTTCACCACCAGCATTACCTCTAGTACTCTCTTTATTAATCCCTCTTTCATACATTCGTTACCTTGTCTTGAAAACCAGCATTACCTCTGATACTCTCAATGTTAATATCCGTCATACTTTCCTTTCCTCGTCTTGACATCCAGCATTGTCTAATACTCTCTTTGTTTATCCCCCAGTCATAACTTCATTACATTTTCTTCAGCACCAACAATACCTGTGATACTCTCCTTGTTACTCCCTCTGTCATTCCTTCGTTACATTTTCTTGACCAGCATCCTTACCTCTCATACTCTCTTTCTTGAATTGTCTTCACCACCAGTATTACCTCAGGTCCTCTCTTTGTTAATCTCTGTCATACATTCGTTACCTTCTCTTGACCACCAACATTTCCTCCGATATTCTCTTTGTTAATTCATTATACCTTCGTTATCTTGTCTTGACTTTCAGCATTACTTTCAATAATCTCCTTCTAAATCCTTCTGTCATACCATCGTTACCTTCTCTTGACTACAGGCTACCTCTGATACTTTCTTTGTTAATTCCTATACCATATCTTCGTTAACTTGCCTTGACCACCATCATTACCTCTGATCCTCCCTCTGCTAATCCCTCTGTCATACCTTCGTTACCTTGTCTTGAACACCAACATTACTTCTGATACTATTTTTATTAATCCCTCCGTCATACCTTTGATACACTGTCTTAACCACCAGCATTACCTCTGACACTCACTTTGTTAATCCCTCTCTCATACCTTCACTGCCTTGTCCTGACAATCAGCATTACTTTTGATACTCTCTTTGTTAATCCTTTTTTTATACTTTAGTTACCTTCTCTTGACCACCAGCATTACCTCTAATACGCTATTTGTAAATCGCTCTGTCATACCCCCGTTACCTTGTCTTGACCTCGAGCATTACCTCTTATACTCTCTTGGTAATCCCTCTGTCATAACTTCGTTACCTTGTCTTGACCACCAGCGCTACCTTTGATACCCTCTTTGTTATTTTCTCTTTCATACCTTCATACCTTGTTTTGACCTCGAGCTTTACCTCTGATACTCTTTTTGCGAGTCCCTTTGCAATACCTTCGTTACATTGTCTTGCCTATTCTGACACACTCTTTCTTAAACCCTCTGTTATACCTTCATTACATTGTCCTGACCATCAGCATTACTTATGATACTCTCTTTGTTAATCCCTATGTTATACCTTCCTTCCCCCCTCTTGACCACCAGCATTACCTCTGACACTCTCTTTGTTTATCCCTCTGTAATACCTTCAATACTGTGTCCTGACCATCAGCATTACTTTTGATACTCTCTTTGTTAATCCCTTTGTTATACCTTCGTTACCTTGTTTTGACCACCAGCATTATCTCTGATACTGTCTTTATTAATCCCTCTGTCATACCATTTTTACCTTATCTTGATCTCGAGCACTATTTCTGATGCTCTCTTTGTTAATCCTTCTGTCACACCTTCTTTACCTTGTCTTGACCACCAGCATTGCCTCTGATACTCTATTTCCTCTTTCATACCTTCGCTACCTATTCTTTACCAGCAGGATAACCTTTGATGCTCTTTTATTTAATCGCTCTGTCATACCTTCATTACATTGCCTAAACCACAAGTATTACCTCTGATACGTTCTTTATTAATCCCTCTGTCATACCTTCGATACCTGTCTTGTCCACCAACATCATCTCTTACACTCTCTTTGTTTATCCCTCTGTCATTCCTTCATGACCTTGTCCTGACCACAATAATTCCGTATTTTACTCTCTTTGTTAATTGCTGTGTTATACCTTAGCTACCTTGTCTTAATCACCAGCTTTACCTCTGACATTCTCATTGCTAACCCCTCTGTCATACCTTCATTACCTTGTCTTGACCACTCACATAACCTCTGATACTATCTTTGTTTTTTCCTCTGTCATACTTTCCTTTCCTTGTCTTAACCATCAGCATTACATCTAATACTCTTTTTGTTAATCCCTCTCTCATACCATCGTTACCTTGTCCTGACCACCATCATCACCTTTGATACTCTATTTATTTATCCCTCTGTCATTCCTTCGTTACCTTATCTTCACCACAAGCTTCACCTCTGATAAACTGTTTTTTTATTCTCTCTCTCTCTGTCATACTTTCCTTACCGTGTTTTGACCAACAGCATTACATCTCATACTCTTTTTGTTAATCCCTTTGTCATGCCATCATTACCTTGTCTTGACCACCAGCATTGCCTATGATACTCTCTCTATTAATCTCTCATTCAGACCTTCATTTCCTTGTCTTGACCAACAGTATTACCTCTGATACTCCCCCTGTCATAGTTTCCTATCCTCGTCTTGACCACCACCATTATCTGATACTGCCTTTGTTATTTCCGCAGTCATAACTCCGTTACCATGTCTTCACCACCAGCTTTACCACTAACATTCTCATTGTTAACCCCTCTGTCATACCTTCATTACCTTGTCTTGACCACTCACATTACCTCTGATACTCTCTTTGTTTTTTCCTCTGTTATACTTTCCTTACATTGTCTTCACCATCAACATTACATCTAATACTCTTTTTGTTAATCCCTTTTTCATACCATCTTTACTCCCTCCTGACCACCATCATCACCTTTGATACACTATTTTTAATCCCTCTGTCATTCCTTCATTACCTTATCTTCACCACAAGCTTCACCTCTGATAAACTGTTTTTTTTATTCTCTCTCTCTCTCTCTCTCTCTCTCTCTCTCTCTCTCTCTCTCTCTCTCTCTCTCTCTCTCTCTCTCTCTCTCTCTCTCTCTCTCTCTCTCTCTCTCTCTCTCTCTGTCATACCTTCCCTACCGTGTTTTGACCAACAGCATTACATCTCATACTCTTTTTGTTAATCCCTGTCATAACATCGTTACATTGTCTTGACCACTAGCATTACCTCTGACACACTCTTTATTTATCCCTACGTCATACCTTCGATACCATGTCTTGGCCACCAGCATTACCTCTGACACTCTCTTCGTTAATCCCTCTGTTCTACCTTCACTTCTGTGTCCTGACCATCAGCATTACTTTTGATACAGTCTGTGTTAATCCCTCTGTTATAAATTCGTTACTTTCTCTTGACTACCAGCATTACCTCTAATACTGTATTTATTAATCCCTCTGTCATACCACTTTTACCTTCTCATGACCTCGAGCATTACCTCTGGTACACTCTTTGTTAATCCTTCTGTCATACCTTCGTTACCTAGACTTGACCACCAGCATTACTTCTCATACTCTCTTTATTTTTTTCTTTCATACCTTCGTTACCTAGTCTTTACCACCAGCATAACATTTGATAATCTTTATGTTAATCCCTCTGTCATACATTCATTACATTGCCTAAACCACTAGTATTACCTCTGACACTCTCTTTATTAATCCCTCTGTCATACCTCCGATACCCTGTCTTGACCACCAACATTATCTCTGACACTCTATTGTTAATCCCTCTGTCATTCCTGCATTACCTTGTCCTGACCACCACAATTCCTTATGATACTCTCTTTGTTAATCCCTCTATTACACCTTCACTACCTTGTCCTAATCACTAGATTTACAGATATTCTCATTGTTAACCCCTCTGTCATACCTTCATTTCCTTGTCTTGACCACTCACTTTACCTCTGATACTCTCTTTGTTTTTCCTCTATCATACTTTCCTTACCTTGTCTTGACCATCAGCATTACATCTGATACTCTTTTTCTTAATCCCTCTCTCATACCATCGTTATCTTGTTTTGACCACTATCATCACATCTGATACTGTATTTACTAATCCCTCTGTCATACCTTTATTACCTTATCTTGATCACATGCTTTACCTCTGATACTCTGTTTTCTCTCTCTCTCTCTCTCTCTCTCTCTCTCTCTCTCTCTCTCTCTCTCTCTCTCTCTCTCTCTCTCTCTCTCTCTCTCTCTCTCTCTCTCTCTCTCTCTCTCTCTCTCTCTCTCTTTCTCTCTGTCATACTTTCCTTACCTAGTCTTGACCAACAGCATTACATCTCATACTCTTTTTGTTCATCCCTCATTCATACCTTCATTTCCTTGTCTTGACCACCAGCATTACCTCTGATACTCTCCCTGTCACAGTTTCCTTTCTTTGTCTTGATCACCAGCATTATCTGAAACTGCCTTTGTTAATTCGGCAGTCATAACTCCGTTACCTTGTCTTCACCACCAGCATTACCTTTGATACTCTCTTTGTTAATCCCTCAGTCATACCTTCGTTACCTTGTCTTGACCACCGGCATTACCTCTGATAATCTCTTTGTTAATCCATCTGTTATACCTTCGATACCTTCTCTTGACAACGAGCATTACCTTTAACACTCTTTATATTAATCCCTTTATCATACCTTCGTTACCTTGTCTCGACCACCATCATTACCTCTGATTCTCTCTTTGCTATTTCCTCTTTCATACCCTTGTTACCTAGTCTTTACCACCACCATTACCTATGATACTCTTTTTGTCAATCCCTCTGTCATACCTTCGTTACATTGTATTGACCACGTGCATTACCTCTGACACTCTCTTCGTTAATCCCTCTGTTCTACCTTTACTTCTGTGTCCTAACCTTCAGCATTACTTTTGATACGCTCTTTGTTAATCCCACTGTTGTCCCTTCGTTACCTTGTTTTGACCACCAGCATTACCTCTGATACTCTCACTGTTATGTCCTCTGTCATACCGTCGGTACCTTGTCTTTACCACGAGAATTACCTCTGATAAGCTCATTGTTAGTCCCTCTGTCATACTGCCATACCTTCTTAACCTTGTTTACACCACCATCATTACCTCTGATACTCTCTTTGTGTTTTCCTCTGCCATACTTTCAATATCTTGACTTTACCACCAGCATTATATCTGATTCTTTTCTTGTAAATCCCTCTGTCATACCACTGTTCCCTTGTTTTCACCACAAGCATTACCTCTGATACTCTCTGTATTATTCTCTCTGCCATACATTTATTACAATGTACTGACCACTAGCTTTATCTCTGATACTCTCTTTGTTTTTTCCACTGTCATACTTTCCTTACCGTGTCTTGACCACCAGCCTTACATCTGATTCTCTTTTTGTAAATCAATCTGTCAAACTATCGTTACCTTGTCTTCACCACCAGCATTACCTCTAGTACTCTCTTTATTAATCCCTCTTTCATACATTCGTTACCTTGTCTTGAAAACCAGCATTACCTCTGATACTCTCAATGTTAATATCCGTCATACTTTCCTTTCCTCGTCTTGACATCCAGCATTGTCTAATACTCTCTTTGTTTATCCCCCAGTCATAACTTCATTACATTTTCTTCAGCACCAACAATACCTGTGATACTCTCCTTGTTACTCCCTCTGTCATTCCTTCGTTACATTTTCTTGACCAGCATCCTTACCTCTCATACTCTCTTTCTTGAATTGTCTTCACCACCAGTATTACCTCAGGTCCTCTCTTTGTTAATCTCTGTCATACATTCGTTACCTTCTCTTGACCACCAACATTTCCTCCGATATTCTCTTTGTTAATTCATTATACCTTCGTTATCTTGTCTTGACTTTCAGCATTACTTTCAATAATCTCTTTCTAAATCCTTCTGTCATACCATCGTTACCTTCTCTTGACTACAGGCTACCTCTGATACTTTCTTTGTTAATCCCTATGCCATATCTTCGTTAACTTGCCTTGACCACCATCATTACCTCTGATCCTCCCTCTGCTAATCCCTCTGTCATACCTTCGTTACCTTGTCTTGAACACCAACATTACTTCTGATACTATTTTTATTAATCCCTCCGTCATACCTTTGATACACTGTCTTAACCACCAGCATTACCTCTGACACTCACTTTGTTAATCCCTCTCTCATACCTTCACTACCTTGTCCTGACAATCAGCATTACTTTTGATACTCTCTTTGTTAATCCTTTTTTTATACTTTAGTTACCTTCTCTTGACCACCAGCATTACCTCTAAGACGCTATTTGTAAATCGCTCTGTCATACCCCCGTTACCTTGTCTTGACCTCGAGCATTACCTCTTATACTCTCTTGGTAATCCCTCTGTCATAACTTCGTTACCTTGTCTTGACCACCAGCGCTACCTTTGATACCCTCTTTGTTATTTTCTCTTTCATACCTTCATACCTTGTTTTGACCTCGAGCTTTACCTCTGATACTCTTTTTGCGAGTCCCTTTGCAATACCTTCGTTACATTGTCTTGCCTATTCTGACACACTCTTTCTTAAACCCTCTGTTATACCTTCATTACATTGTCCTGACCATCAGCATTACTTATGATACTCTCTTTGTTAATCCCTATGTTATACCTTCGTTCCCCCCTCTTGACCACCAGCATTACCTCTGACACTCTCTTTGTTTATCCCTCTGTAATACCTTCAATACTGTGTCCTGACCATCAGCATTACTTTTGATACTCTCTTTGTTAATCCCTTTGTTATACCTTCGTTACCTTGTTTTGACCACCAGCATTATCTCTGATACTGTCTTTATTAATCCCTCTGTCATACCATTTTTACCTTGTCATGATCTCGAGCACTATTTCTGATGCTCTCTTTGTTAATCCTTCTGTCATACCTTCTTTACCTTGTCTTGACCACCAGCATTGCCTCTGATACTCTATTTCCTCTTTCATACCTTCGCTACCTATTCTTTACCAGCAGGATAACCTTTGATGCTCTTTTATTTAATCGCTCTGTCATACCTTCATTACATTGCCTAAACCACAAGTATTACCTCTGATACGTTCTTTATTAATCCCTCTGTCATACCTTCGATACCTGTCTTGTCCACCAACATCATCTCTTGCACTCTCTTTGTTTATCCCTCTGTCATTCCTCCATGACCTTGTCCTGACCACAATAATTCCGTATGATACTCTCTTTGTTAATTGCTGTGTTATACCTTAGCTACCTTGTCTTAATCACCAGTTTTACCTCTGACATTCTCATTGCTAACCCCTCTGTCATACCTTCATTACATTGTCTTGACCACTCACATTACCTCTGATACTATCTTTGTTTTTTCCTCTGTCATACTTTCCTTACCTTGTCTTAACCATCAGCATTACATCTAATACTCTTTTTGTTAATCCCTCTCTCATACCATCGTTACCTGTCCTGACCACCATCATCACCTTTGATACTCTATTTATTTATCCCTCTGTCATTCCTTCGTTACCTTATCTTCACCACAAGCTTCACCTCTGATAAACTGTTTTTTTATTCTCTCTCTCTCTGTCATACTTTCCTTACCGTGTTTTGACCAACAGCATTACATCTCATACTCTTTTTGTTAATCCCTTTGTCATGCCATCATTACCTTGTCTTGACCACCAGCATTGCCTATGATACTCTCTCTATTAATCTCTCATTCAGACCTTCATTTCCTTGTCTTGACCAACAGTATTACCTCTGATACTCCCCCTGTCATAGTTTCCTATCCTCATCTTGACCACCACCATTATCTGATACTGCCTTTGTTATTTCTGCAGTCATAACTCCGTTACCATGTCTTCACCACCAGCTTTACCACTAACATTCTCATTGTTAACCCCTCTGTCATACCTTCATTACCTTGTCTTGACCACTCACATTACCTCTGATACTCTCTTTGTTTTTTCCTCTGTTATACTTTCCTTACATTGTCTTCACCATCAACATTACATCTAATACTCTTTTTGTTAATCCCTTTTTCATACCATCTTTACTCCCTCCTGACCACCATCATCACCTTTGATACACTATTTTTAATCCCTCTGTCATTCCTTCATTACCTTATCTTCACCACAAGCTTCACCTCTGATAAACTGTTTTTTTTTATTCTCTCTCTCTCTCTCTCTCTCTCTCTCTCTCTCTCTCTCTCTCTCTCTCTCTCTCTCTCTCTCTCTCTCTCTCTCTCTCTCTCTCTCTCTCTCTCTCTCTCTCTCTCTGTCATACCTTCCCTACCGTGTTTTGACCAACAGCATTACATCTCATACTCTTTTTGTTAATCCCTGTCATAACATCGTTACATTGTCTTGACCACTAGCATTACCTCTGACACACTCTTTATTTATCCCTACGTCATACCTTCGATACCATGTCTTGGCCACCAGCATTACCTCTGACACTCTCTTCGTTAATCCCTCTGTTCTACCTTCACTTCTGTGTCCTGACCATCAGCATTACTTTTGATACAGTCTGTGTTAATCCCTCTGTTATAAATTCGTTACTTTCTCTTGACTACCAGCATTACCTCTAATACTGTATTTATTAATCCCTCTGTCATACCACTTTTACCTTCTCATGACCTCGAGCATTACCTCTGGTACACTCTTTGTTAATCCTTCTGTCATACCTTCGTTACCTAGACTTGACCACCAGCATTACTTCTCATACTCTCTTTATTTTTTTCTTTCATACCTTCGTTACCTAGTCTTTACCACCAGCATAACATTTGATAATCTTTATGTTAATCCCTCTGTCATACATTCATTACATTGCCTAAACCACTAGTATTACCTCTGACACTCTCTTTATTAATCCCTCTGTCATACCTCCGATACCCTGTCTTGACCACCAACATTATCTCTGACACTCTATTGTTAATCCCTCTGTCATTCCTGCATTACCTTGTCCTGACCACCACAATTCCTTATGATACTCTCTTTGTTAATCCCTCTATTACACCTTCACTACCTTGTCCTAATCACTAGATTTCCCCCAGATATTCTCATTGTTAACCCCTCTGTCATACCTTCATTTCCTTGTCTTGACCACTCACTTTACCTCTGATACTCTCTTTGTTTTTCCTCTATCATACTTTCCTTACCTTGTCTTGACCATCAGCATTACATCTGATACTCTTTTTCTTAATCCCTCTCTCATACCATCGTTATCTTGTTTTGACCACTATCATCACATCTGATACTGTATTTACTAATCCCTCTGTCATACCTTTATTACCTTATCTTGATCACATGCTTTACCTCTGATACTCTGTTTTTTTTTCTCTCTCTCTCTCTCTCTCTCTCTCTCTCTCTCTCTCTCTCTCTCTCTCTCTCTCTCTCTCTCTCTCTCTGTCATACTTTCCTTACCTAGTCTTGACCAACAGCATTACATCTCATACTCTTTTTGTTCATCCCTCATTCATACCTTCATTTCCTTGTCTTGACCACCAGCATTACCTCTGATACTCTCCCTGTCACAGTTTCCTTTCTTTGTCTTGATCACCAGCATTATCTGAAACTGCCTTTGTTAATTCGGCAGTCATAACTCCGTTACCTTGTCTTCACCACCAGCATTACCTTTGATACTCTCTTTGTTAATCCCTCAGTCATACCTTCGTTACCTTGTCTTGACCACCGGCATTACCTCTGATAATCTCTTTGTTAATCCATCTGTTATACCTTCGATACCTTCTCTTGACAACGAGCATTACCTTTAACACTCTTTATATTAATCCCTTTATCATACCTTCGTTACCTTGTCTCGACCACCATCATTACCTCTGATTCTCTCTTTGCTATTTCCTCTTTCATACCCTTGTTACCTAGTCTTTACCACCACCATTACCTATGATACTCTTTTTGTCAATCCCTCTGTCATACCTTCGTTACATTGTATTGACCACGTGCATTACCTCTGACACTCTCTTCGTTAATCCCTCTGTTCTACCTTTACTTCTGTGTCCTAACCTTCAGCATTACTTTTGATACGCTCTTTGTTAATCCCACTGTTGTCCCTTCGTTACCTTGTTTTGACCACCAGCATTACCTCTGATACTCTCACTGTTATGTCCTCTGTCATACCGTCGGTACCTTGTCTTTACCACGAGAATTACCTCTGATAAGCTCATTGTTAGTCCCTCTGTCATACTGCCATACCTTCTTAACCTTGTTTACACCACCATCATTACCTCTGATACTCTCTTTGTGTTTTCCTCTGCCATACTTTCAATATCTTGACTTTACCACCAGCATTACATCTGATTCTTTTCTTGTAAATCCCTCTGTCATACCACTGTTCCCTTGTTTTCACCACAAGCATTACCTCTGATACTCTCTGTATTATTCTCTCTGCCATACATTTATTACAATGTACTGACCACTAGCTTTATCTCTGATACTCTCTGTTTTTTCCACTGTCATACTTTCCTTACCGTGTCTTGACCACCAGCCTTACATCTGATTCTCTTTTTGTAAATCAATCTGTCAAACCATCGTTACCTTGTCTTCACCACCAGCATTACCTCTAGTACTCTCTTTATTAATCCCTCTTTCATACATTCGTTACCTTGTCTTGAAAACCAGCATTACCTCTGATACTCTCAATGTTAATATCCGTCATACTTTCCTTTCCTCGTCTTGACATCCAGCATTGTCTAATACTCTCTTTGTTTATCCCCCAGTCATAACTTCATTACATTTTCTTCAGCACCAACAATACCTGTGATACTCTCCTTGTTACTCCCTCTGTCATTCCTTCGTTACATTTTCTTGACCAGCATCCTTACCTCTCATACTCTCTTTCTTGAATTGTCTTCACCACCAGTATTACCTCAGGTCCTCTCTTTGTTAATCTCTGTCATACATTCGTTACCTTCTCTTGACCACCAACATTTCCTCCGATATTCTCTTTGTTAATTCATTATACCTTCGTTATCTTGTCTTGACTTTCAGCATTACTTTCAATAATCTCTTTCTAAATCCTTCTGTCATACCATCGTTACCTTCTCTTGACTACAGGCTACCTCTGATTCTTTCTTTGTTAATCCCTATGCCATATCTTCGTTAACTTGCCTTGACCACCATCATTACCTCTGATCCTCCCTCTGCTAATCCCTCTGTCATACCTTCGTTACCTTGTCTTGAACACCAACATTACTTCTGATACTATTTTTATTAATCCCTCCGTCATACCTTTGATACACTGTCTTAACCACCAGCATTACCTCTGACACTCACTTTGTTAATCCCTCTCTCATACCTTCACTACCTTGTCCTGACAACCAGCATTACTTTTGATACTCTCTTTGTTAATCCTTTTTTTATACTTTAGTTACCTTCTCTTGACCACCAGCATTACCTCTAAGACGCTATTTGTAAATCGCTCTGTCATACCCCCGTTACCTTGTCTTGACCTCGAGCATTACCTCTTATACTCTCTTGGTAATCCCTCTGTCATAACTTCGTTACCTTGTCTTGACCACCAGCGCTACCTTTGATACCCTCTTTGTTATTTTCTCTTTCATACCTTCATACCTTGTTTTGACCTCGAGCTTTACCTCTGATACTCTTTTTGCGAGTCCCTTTGCAATACCTTCGTTACATTGTCTTGCCTATTCTGACACACTCTTTCTTAAACCCTCTGTTATACCTTCATTACATTGTCCTGACCATCAGCATTACTTATGATACTCTCTTTGTTAATCCCTATGTTATACCTTCGTTCCCCCCTCTTGACCACCAGCATTACCTCTGACACTCTCTTTGTTTATCCCTCTGTAATACCTTCAATACTGTGTCCTGACCATCAGCATTACTTTTGATACTCTCTTTGTTAATCCCTTTGTTATACCTTCGTTACCTTGTTTTGACCACCAGCATTATCTCTGATACTGTCTTTATTAATCCCTCTGTCATACCATTTTTACCTTGTCATGATCTCGAGCACTATTTCTGATGCTCTCTTTGTTAATCCTTCTGTCATACCTTCTTTACCTTGTCTTGACCACCAGCATTGCCTCTGATACTCTATTTCCTCTTTCATACCTTCGCTACCTATTCTTTACCAGCAGGATAACCTTTGATGCTCTTTTATTTAATCGCTCTGTCATACCTTCATTACATTGCCTAAACCACAAGTATTACCTCTGATACGTTCTTTATTAATCCCTCTGTCATACCTTCGATACCTGTCTTGTCCACCAACATCATCTCTTGCACTCTCTTTGTTTATCCCTCTGTCATTCCTCCATGACCTTGTCCTGACCACAATAATTCCGTATGATACTCTCTTTGTTAATTGCTGTGTTATACCTTAGCTACCTTGTCTTAATCACCAGTTTTACCTCTGACATTCTCATTGCTAACCCCTCTGTCATACCTTCATTACATTGTCTTGACCACTCACATTACCTCTGATACTATCTTTGTTTTTTCCTCTGTCATACTTTCCTTACCTTGTCTTAACCATCAGCATTACATATAATACTCTTTTTGTTAATCCCTCTCTCATACCATCGTTACCTGTCCTGACCACCATCATCACCTTTGATACTCTATTTATTTATCCCTCTGTCATTCCTTCGTTACCTTATCTTCACCACAAGCTTCACCTCTGATAAACTGTTTTTTTATTCTCTCTCTCTCTGTCATACTTTCCTTACCGTGTTTTGACCAACAGCATTACATCTCATACTCTTTTTGTTAATCCCTTTGTCATGCCATCATTACCTTGTCTTGACCACCAGCATTGCCTATGATACTCTCTCTATTAATCTCTCATTCAGACCTTCATTTCCTTGTCTTGACCAACAGTATTACCTCTGATACTCCCCCTGTCATAGTTTCCTATCCTCATCTTGACCACCACCATTATCTGATACTGCCTTTGTTATTTCTGCAGTCATAACTCCGTTACCATGTCTTCACCACCAGCTTTACCACTAACATTCTCATTGTTAACCCCTCTGTCATACCTTCATTACCTTGTCTTGACCACTCACATTACCTCTGATACTCTCTTTGTTTTTTCCTCTGTTATACTTTCCTTACCTTGTCTTCACCATCAACATTACATCTAATACTCTTTTTGTTAATCCCTTTTTCATACCATCTTTACTCCCTCCTGACCACCATCATCACCTTTGATACACTATTTTTAATCCCTCTGTCATTCCTTCATTACCTTATCTTCACCACAAGCTTCACCTCTGATAAACTGTTTTTTTTTATTCTCTCTCTCTCTCTCTCTCTCTCTCTCTCTCTCTCTCTCTCTCTCTCTCTCTCTCTCTCTCTCTCTCTCTCTCTCTCTCTCTCTCTCTCTCTCTCTCTCTCTCTCTCTCTCTCTCTCTCTCTGTCATACCTTCCCTACCGTGTTTTGACCAACAGCATTACATCTCATACTCTTTTTGTTAATCCCTGTCATAACATCGTTACATTGTCTTGACCACTAGCATTACCTCTGACACACTCTTTATTTATCCCTACGTCATACCTTCGATACCATGTCTTGGCCACCAGCATTACCTCTGACACTCTCTTCGTTAATCCCTCTGTTCTACTTTCACTTCTGTGTCCTGACCATCAGCATTACTTTTGATACAGTCTGTGTTAATCCCTCTGTTATAAATTCGTTACTTTCTCTTGACTACCAGCATTACCTCTAATACTGTATTTATTAATCCCTCTGTCATACCACTTTTACCTTCTCATGACCTCGAGCATTACCTCTGGTACACTCTTTGTTAATCCTTCTGTCATACCTTCGTTACCTAGACTTGACCACCAGCATTACTTCTCATACTCTCTTTATTTTTTTCTTTCATACCTTCGTTACCTAGTCTTTACCACCAGCATAACATTTGATAATCTTTATGTTAATCCCTCTGTCATACATTCATTACATTGCCTAAACCACTAGTATTACCTCTGACACTCTCTTTATTAATCCCTCTGTCATACCTCCGATACCCTGTCTTGACCACCAACATTATCTCTGACACTCTATTGTTAATCCCTCTGTCATTCCTGCATTACCTTGTCCTGACCACCACAATTCCTTATGATACTCTCTTTGTTAATCCCTCTATTACACCTTCACTACCTTGTCCTAATCACTAGATTTCCCCCAGATATTCTCATTGTTAACCCCTCTGTCATACCTTCATTTCCTTGTCTTGACCACTCACTTTACCTCTGATACTCTCTTTGTTTTTCCTCTATCATACTTTCCTTACCTTGTCTTGACCATCAGCATTACATCTGATACTCTTTTTCTTAATCCCTCTCTCATACCATCGTTATCTTGTTTTGACCACTATCATCACATCTGATACTGTATTTACTAATCCCTCTGTCATACCTTTATTACCTTATCTTGATCACATGCTTTACCTCTGATACTCTGTTTTTTTTTTTTCTCTCTCTCTCTCTCTCTCTCTCTCTCTTTCTCTCTGTCATACTTTCCTTACCTAGTCTTGACCAACAGCATTACATCTCATACTCTTTTTGTTCATCCCTCATTCATACCTTCATTTCCTTGTCTTGACCACCAGCATTACCTCTGATACTCTCCCTGTCACAGTTTCCTTTCTTTGTCTTCATCACCAGCATTATCTGAAACTGCCTTTGTTAATTCGGCAGTCATAACTCCGTTACCTTGTCTTCACCACCAGCATTACCTTTGATACTCTCTTTGTTAATCCCTCAGTCATACCTTCGTTACCTTGTCTTGACCACCGGCATTACCTCTGATAATCTCTTTGTTAATCCATCTGTTATACCTTCGATACCTTCTCTTGACAACGAGCATTACCTTTAACACTCTTTATATTAATCCCTTTATCATACCTTCGTTACCTTGTCTCGACCACCATCATTACCTCTGATTCTCTCTTTGCTATTTCCTCTTTCATACCCTTGTTACCTAGTCTTTACCACCATCATTACCTATGATACTCTTTTTGTCAATCCCTCTGTCATACCTTCGTTACATTGTATTGACCACGTGCATTACCTCTGACACTCTCTTCGTTAATCCCTCTGTTCTACCTTTACTTCTGTGTCCTAACCTTCAGCATTACTTTTGATACGCTCTTTGTTAATCCCACTGTTGTCCCTTCGTTACCTTGTTTTGACCACCAGCATTACCTCTGATACTCTCACTGTTATGTCCTCTGTCATACCGTCGGTACCTTGTCTTTACCACGAGAATTACCTCTGATAAGCTCATTGTTAGTCCCTCTGTCATACTGCCATACCTTCTTAACCTTGTTTACACCACCATCATTACCTCTGATACTCTCTTTGTGTTTTCCTCTGCCATACTTTCAATATCTTGACTTTACCACCAGCATTACATCTGATTCTTTTCTTGTAAATCCCTCTGTCATACCACTGTTCCCTTGTTTTCACCACAAGCATTACCTCTGATACTCTCTGTATTAATCTCTCTGCCATACCTTTATTACAATGTACTGACCACTAGCTTTATCTCTGATACTCTCTTTGTTTTTTCCACTGTCATACTTTCCTTACCGTGTCTTGACCACCAGCCTTACATCTGATTCTCTTTTTGTAAATCAATCTGTCAAACCATCGTTACCTTGTCTTCACCACCAGCATTACCTCTAGTACTCTCTTTATTAATCCCTCTTTCATACATTCGTTACCTTGTCTTGAAAACCAGCATTACCTCTGATACTCTCAATGTTAATATCCGTCATACTTTCCTTTCCTCGTCTTGACATCCAGCATTGTCTAATACTCTCTTTGTTTATCCCCCAGTCATAACTTCATTACATTTTCTTCAGCACCAACAATACCTGTGATACTCTCCTTGTTACTCCCTCTGTCATTCCTTCGTTACATTTTCTTGACCAGCATCCTTACCTCTCATACTCTCTTTCTTGAATTGTCTTCACCACCAGTATTACCTCAGGTCCTCTCTTTGTTAATCTCTGTCATACATTCGTTACCTTCTCTTGACCACCAACATTTCCTCCGATATTCTCTTTGTTAATTCATTATACCTTCGTTATCTTGTCTTGACTTTCAGCATTACTTTCAATAATCTCTTTCTAAATCCTTCTGTCATACCATCGTTACCTTCTCTTGACTACAGGCTACCTCTGATACTTTCTTTGTTAATCCCTATGCCATATCTTCGTTAACTTGCCTTGACCACCATCATTACCTCTGATCCTCCCTATGCTAATCCCTCTGTCATACCTTCGTTACCTTGTCTTGAACACCAACATTACTTCTGATACTATTTTTATTAATCCCTCCGTCATACCTTTGATACACTGTCTTAACCACCAGCATTACCTCTGACACTCACTTTGTTAATCCCTCTCTCATACCTTCATTACCTTGTCCTGACAATCAGCAATACTTTTAATACTCTCTTTGTTAATCCTTTTTTTATACTTTAGTTACCTTCTCTTGACCACCAGCATTTCCTCTAATACGCTATTTGTAAATCGCTCTGTCATACCCCCGTTACCTTGTCTTGACCTCGAGCATTACCTCTTATACTCTCTTGGTAATCCCTCTGTCATAACTTCGTTACCTTGTCTTGACCACCAGCGCTACCTTTGATACCCTCTTTGTTATTTTCTCTTTCATACCTTCATACCTTGTTTTGACCTCGAGCTTTACCTCTGATACTCTTTTTGCGAGTCCCTTTGCAATACCTTCGTTACATTGTCTTGCCTATTCTGACACACTCTTTCTTAAACCCTCTGTTATACCTTCATTACATTGTCCTGACCATCAGCATTACTTATGATACTCTCTTTGTTAATCCCTATGGTATACCTTCGTTTCCCCCTCTTGACCACCTGCATTACCTCTGACACTCTCTTTGTTTATCCCTCTGTAATTCCTTCAATACTGTGTCCTGACCATCAGGATTACTTTTGATACTCTCTTTGTTAATCCCTTTGTTATACCTTCGTTACCTTGTTTTGACCACCAGCATTATCTCTGATACTGTCTTTATTAATCCCTCTGCCATACCACTTTTACCTTGTCATGATCTCGAGCACTATTTCTGATGCTCTCTTTGTTAATCCTTCTGTCATACCTTCTTTACCTTGTGTTGACCACCAGCATTGCCTCTGATACTCTATTTCCTCTTTCATACCTTCGCTACCTATTCTTTACCAGCAGGATAACCTTTGATGCTCTTTTATTTAATCGCTCTGTCATACCTTCATTACATTGCCTAAACCACAAGTATTACCTCTAATACGTTCTTTATTAATCCCTCTGTCATACGTTCGATACCTGTCTTGTCCACCAACATCATCTCTTACACTCTCTTTGTTTATCCCTCTGTCATTCCTCCATGACCTTGTCCTGACCACAATCATTCCGTATGATACTCTCTTTGTTAATTGCTGTGTTATACCTTAGCTACCTTGTCTTAATCACCAGCTTTACCTCTGACATTCTCATTGCTAACCCCTCTGTCATACCTTCATTACCTTGTCTTGACCACTCACATAACCTCTGATACTATCTTTGTTTTTTCCTCTGTCATACTTTCCTTACCTTGTCTTAACCATCAGCATTACATCTTATACTCTTTTTGTTAATCCCTCTTTCATACCATCGTTACCTTGTCCTGACCACCATCATCACCTTTGATACTCTATTTATTTATGCCTCTGTTATTCCTTCGTTACCTTATCTTCACCACAAGCTTCACCTCTGATAAACTGTTTTTTTATTCTCTGTCTCTCATACTTTTCTAACCGTGTTTTGACCAACAGCATTACATCTCATACTCTTTTTGTTAATCCCTTTGTCATGCCATCATTACCTTGTCTTGACCACCAGCATTGCCTCTGATACTCTCTCTATTAATCTTTCATTCAGACCTTCATTTCCTTGTCTTGAGCAACAGTATTACCTCTGATACTCCCCCTGTCATAGTTTCCTATCCTCGTCTTGACCACCATCATTGTCTGATACTGCCTTTGTTATTTCCGCAGTCATAACTCCGTTACCATGTCTTCACCACCAGCTTTACCTCTGACATTCTCATTGTTAACCCCTCTGTCATACCTTCATTACCTTGTCTTGACCACTCACATTACCTCTGATACTCTCTTTGTTTTTTCCTCTGTCATACTTTCCTTACCTTGTCTTCACCATCAGCATTACATTTAATACTCTTTTTGTTAATCCCTTTTTCATACCATCTTTACTCCCTCCTGACCACCATCATCACCTTTGATACACTATTTTTAATCCCTCTGTTATTCCTTCATTACCTTATCTTCACCACAAGCTTCACCTCTGATAAACTGTTTTTTTTATTCTCACTCTCTCTGTCATATCTTCCCTACCGTGTTTTGACCAACAGCATTACATCTCATACTCTTTTTGTTAATCCCTCTTTCATACCATCGTTACAATGTCTTGACCACTAGCATTACCTCTGACACTCACTTTATTTATCCCTATGTCATACCTTCGATACCATGTCTTGGCCACCAGCATTACCTCTGACACTCTCTTCGTTAATCCCTCTGTTCTACCTTCACTTCTATGTCCTGACCATCAGCATTACTTTTGATACACTCTGTGTTAATCCCTCTGTTATACCTTCGTTACCTTCTCTTGACTACCAGCATTACCTCTAATACTGTATTTATTAATCCCTCTGTCATACCATTTTTACCTTCTCATGACCTCGAGCATTACCTCTGATACACTCTTTGTTAATCCTTCTGTCATACCTTCGTTACCTAGACTTCACCACCAGCATTACTTCTCATACTCTCTTTATTTTTTTCTTTCATACCTTCGTTACCTAGTCTTGACCACCAGCATTACCTCTGATACTGTCATTGTTAATCCCTCTGTCATGCCTTGGATTCCTTGTCTAGAACACCAGCATTACCCATACTTTTTTCCTTAATCCATCTGTCATACTTTCTTTATCTTGACTTGCCCACAACCATTACTGTACCTCTGATTCTCACTTGCCTATGCCTCTGTCATACCTTCGTTATCTTGTCTTGACCACCAGCATTACCTCTGATACTCTTTTTGTTAAACCCTCTGTCATACTTTCGTTTCTTTGTTTTGACTCCCAGCAATGCCTTTATACTCTCTTTCTTAATCCCTCTCTCATACCTTCGTTACCTTGTCTTGACTACCAACATTGCCTTTGATACTCTTTTTGTTAATCCGTAAGCCATAATTTCGTTATCTTGTCTTGACTATCAGCATTGCCTTTGATACCCCCTTTCCTAGTTCGTCTGTCATACCTTTGTTACCTTGTCTTGACTACCACCATTGCCTCTGATAATCTCCTTGTTAATCCATCTGTCATTCATTCGCTACCTTGTCTTGACTACCAGTATTTCCTCTGATACTCTCTTTTTTAATCCCTTTGTCATACCTTCGTTACCTTTTCTTGATCACCGGCATTACCTCTGATACTCTCTTTGTTAATCCCTCTGTCATTCTTCCGTTATCTTGTCTTGATCTCGAGCATTACCTCTGATACTCACTTTGTTAATCCCTCTCCCCTACCTTCGTTACCGTGCCTTTACTACCAACACTACGTTTTATACACTGTCATACCGTCGTTACATTGTCTTCACTACCAGCATTACCTACTGTACTCTTTTTGGTAATCCACCTGTCATTCCTTCGTTACCTTGTCTTCATTACCAGCTTTACCTTTGATACTCTCTTTCATAATCACTCTGTCATATCTTCGTTACCTTGTCTTGACTACCAGCATTCCCTTTGATGCTCTCTTTGTTAATCCTCCTCCCATACCTTTGTTACCTTATCTCCACAACAAGCATTATCTCTGATATTCTCTTTGTTAATCCCTCTGTAATACCTTTCTTACCTTGTCTTTAATACCAGCATTACCTTTCATATTCTCTTTGTTCATCCCTCTGCCATACCTTTACCTTCTCTCCACTACTAGCATTACCATTAATCCTCTCTTTGTAATTCCGACTGTCATACCTTCGTTACATTGTCTTTACTACCAACGTTATCTTTTATAGTCTCTTTATTATTCTCTCTGCCAAATCGGCGTTACCTTCTCATTACTACCAGCATTACCTCTGATACTCTATTTGCTAATCCCTCTGTCATACCTTCGTTACCTAGTCTTCACTACCAGCAGTACCTTTCAAATTCTCTTTGTTAATACCCCTATCATACTGTACCTTGGTTACCTTGTCTTGAATACCAGCATTACATTTTATACTATCTCTGTTAATCCACCTGTCGTACCTTCGTTATCTTGGCTTTACTACCAGCATTACCTTTGATACTATCTTTGTTAACCAGTCTGTCAAGCCTTCGTTACCTTGTCTTTACTACCAGCATTACCTTTGATACTTTCATTGTTAACCCTTCTCTTATACCTTCCTTACCTTGTCTTTACTTCAAGTATTATCTTTGAGAGGGAGGGATGGGGTGGAGAGGTATATGAGAGAGGGGGGTGTGAGCTGGGAGCAGGGGAGTGAAATGGCGGGGGACAGGGCGACTTGGAGATGATTTGTTTGTGGCCACCCCAAACGGGATTGAAGCGTCTGGCAATAGATAGATAGATAGATAGATTATCTTTGATACTATATTTCCTAATCCTTTTGCATTACCTTCGTTACCTCCTCTTTACTTCCATCATTACCTCTGATACTATCTTTATTAATCTCTCTGTCATACCTTCGTTACCATGTCTTTCCTACCAGCAATGCCTTTGATAGTTCTTTAATAATCGCTCTATCTTACCATCGTTACCTTTACTTCCAGCACTATCTTTGCTACTCTCTTTCTTGATCGATCTGTCACACCTTCGTTACCTTTTGTTTAAAATCAGCATTACCATTGATACTGTCTTTCTTAAACCGTCTGTTATTCCTTCGTTACCTTGTCTTTTCGACCAGCATTACCTTTGATACCTTGCTAACACCTCTGTCATACCTTTGTTTCCTTGTCTTTAGTTCCACGATTACCTTTGATACTCTCTTTCTTAACCCTTCAGTATTACCATCGCTACATTGTCTTAACTGCCAGAATACCTTTCATATTCTCTTTGTTAGTCTCTCTGCCATACCTTTGTTACCTTGTCTTTACTACCAACATTACCTTTGATAGTCTCTTTGTTAACCCCTCTGTAATTCCTTCGTTACCTTGTCTTTACTACCAGCAACACTTTGATGTTCTCTTTGTTAACCGCTCTTTCATAGCTTCATTACCTTGTCTTTACTACCTGCATTACCTTTCATTCTGTCTTTGTTAACCCCTTTGTCATACCTTCGGTTCCTGATCTTTACTTCCAGCACAACCTTTGGTACTCTCTTTATTAACCCCTATTTTATACCATCGTTACCTTGTCTTTACTACATCCCTTGCCTTTGATGCTCTCTTTGTTAAACCGTCAATCATACTTTCGTTACCTTGCCTTGACTACCAATATCACCTTTGATACTCTCTTTGTTAATCCCTCTGTCATACCTTCCTTACCTTGTCTTTGCTACCAGCATTACCTTTGATCCCCTCTTTCTTAATCCCTCTGCCATACCTTCTATACTTTATTTTTTCTTTTATCTTTACCTTTCACACTTTCTTTGTTAATCCCTCTGTCATACCATCGTTACTTGTCTTTACTACAAGCATTACCTTTGATAATCTCTCTCCTAATCCCTCTGTCATACCTTCGTTATCTCATCTGTACTACCAGCATTACGTCTGCTACTCTCTTTGTTAATCCCTCTGTCACATCTTCATTACCTTGTCTCTACAACCAACATTATCTTTGATACTCTCTTTGTTATTCACTCTGTCATACGTTTGTTACTTTGTCTTTATTATGAACAATGCCTTTGCTACTCTCATAATTCTGCCATACCTTGTTTTCATTATTTTTTCTACGAGCTTTACCTTTGACACTCTCTTTGTTAATCCCTCTGTCATACATTCGATATCTTGTCTTTCCCTCCAGCATTACCTTTGATACTCACTTTCTTTATCTCTCTGTCATATCTTCGTTACCTTCTCTTTAAAACCAGCATTACCAATGATACTCTTTTTCTTAATCCCTCTGTCATACCTTCGTTACCTTGTTTTGACTACCAGCAATGCTTTCCTACTCTTTTTGTTAACTCCACCATCATACCTTTTTTACCTTGTCTTTACTAACATCATTATCTCTGATACTCTCTTTGTTAACCCATCTGTCATACTATCGTTGCCTTGTCTTTTCTAACAGCATTACCTTAGATTCTCTCTTTGTTAACCCATCCATCATACCTTCCATAACTTCTCTTTACTACCAGCATTACCTTCTTTCATACCTTCAGCACCTTGTCTTTACTATCACAGTTACCTTCGATACTCTCTTTGTTAACCCCTCTGTCATACCTTCCTTACCTTGTGTTTACTATAATCATTACCTTTGGTACTCTCTTTGTTATTCCTTCTGTCATACCTTGGTTACCCTGTGTTGAATACCAGCATTACCTTTGCTACTCTTTCTGTGAATCCCTCTGTCATAGTTTCGTTACCTTGTCTTTACTACAAGGATTACCTTTGATACTTTCTTTATTAACCCTTATGTCATACCTTCGTTACCTTGCCTTTACTTCAAGTATTACCTTTGATACTCTTTTTCTTAATCCCTCTGTCATACCTTCGTTTCCTCGTCTTTATTCCAGCATTACTACTGATACTCTCCTTGTTAATCCCTCTGTCATACCTTCGTTACTTTGTCTTTAAAACCAGCATTACCTTTGATATACGCGTTCTTAATCTCTTTGTCATACCTTTGTTTTCTTTACTACCAGCATTACCTATGACAGCATGTTAGCTCAGTCTGTCATACAATTGTTACCTTCTCTTTACTACCACCATCGCCTTTGATACTCTCTTTCTTAACCCCTCTGTCATACCATTATTAACGTGTCTTTACTACCAACATTACCTTTCATACTCTCTTTGTTATCCCCTCTATCATACCTTCGGTACCTTGTCTTTATTACCAGCATTACCTTTGATACTCTCTTTGTTAACCCCCTGCCATACCGTAGTTACCTTGTCATTACAACCAGCATTAACTTTGATTCTTTGTTTATCTCTCTCTCATGCGTTTGTTGCCTTGTCTTTACTACCACCAATACTTTTATACCTTCTTTGTTAACCCATCTGTCATACATTCTTTACCTTGTTTTTACTACCAGCATTACCTTTGAAACTCGCTTTGTTATCCTTTCCATCATACCTTCGTTAACTTGTCTTTACTACCAGCATTACCTTTCATACTGTTTTTTTTAGCCCCTCTGTCATATCTTCGTTATCCTGTCTATACTACCAGCATTACCTTTGATGCTCTCTTTGTTAACCCCTATCTCATACCTTCGTTATCTTGTCTTTACTACCGGTGTTATATTTGATACATTGTTAATCCTTCTGTTATACATTCTTTACCTGCTCCTTACTACCAGAATTACCTTTGATACTTTGTTAATCCCTCTGTCATACCTTCGCTACCTTGTCATGACAACCAGCATTACCTTTGATACTCTTCTTTTTAATCCCTCTGACATACCTCCGTTACCTTGTTATTACTAGCAGCATTACCTTTGACAATCTCTTTGTTAATCCCTCTGCCATACCTTCGTTACCTTGTTTTTACTACCAGCAATGCCTTTGATTCTTTGTTAATCCCTCTGTCATACCTCCGTTACCTTGTTTTTACTACCAGCATTATCTTTCATACTCTCTTTTTTAATCCCCCTGTCATAACTTCGTTACCTTGTCTTCACTACAAGCATTACCTGTGGTGCTCTCTTGTTAATCACTCTCTCATACCTTCGTTACTTTATCTTTACTACCAGCATTACCTTTGATATTCTCTTTCTTAATCCGTCTGTCACGACTTCGTTACCTTGTCTTTACTACCAGCATTACCTTTGATGCTCTCTTTTTTAATTCTTCACTTAAACCTTCCTTACCTTGTTTTTACTGCCAGCATTACCTTTGATACTCTCTTTCTTAATCCCCCGGTCGTACCTTTGTTACATTGTCTTCACAACCAGCATTACCTCTGATACTCTTTTTGTTAATCCCTCCGTCATACTTTTGTTACCTTCTCTTTACTACCAGCATTACCGTTGATTCTTTCTTAACCCCACTGTCATACCATCATTACCTTGTCTTTACTACAAACATTACCTCTGATACTCTATCTGCTAATCCCTCTGTCATGCCTTCGTTACCTCTTCTTCACTTCCATCAGTACCTTTGATATTCTCTTTGTTAATCCCCCTATCATACTGTACCTTCGTTACCTTGTCTTGAATACCAGCATGACATTTTATACTCTCTCTGTTAATCCCTCTGTCGTACATTCGTTATCTTGGCTTTACTACCAGCATTACATTTAATGCTTTCTTTGTTAACCAATCTGTCATGCCTTCGTTACCTTGTCTTTACTACCAACATTACCTATGATACACTCTTTGTTAACCCTTCTCTCATACCTTCCTTACCTTGTCTTTACTGCAAGTATTACCTTTGATACTATCTTTCCTAATCCCTCTGTCATACCTTTGTTACCTCCTCTTTACTTCCATCATTACCTGATACTATCTTTGTTAATCCCTCTGTCATACCTTCGTTACCTTGTCTTTCATGCCAGCATTACCTTTGATAGTTTCTTTAATAATCGCTCTGTCATACATTCGTCACCTTTACTTCCAGCACTACTTTTGCTACTATCTTTCTTGATCGATCTGTCATACCTTCGTTACCTTGTCTTTCCTGCCAGCATTACCTTTGATAGTTTCTTTAATAACCGCTCTGTCATACCATCGTTACCTTTACTTCCAGCACTACCTTTGCTACTCTCTTTCTCGATGGATCTGTCATACTTTCGTTACCTTGTGTTTAAAATCTGCATTAGCACTGATACTGTCTTAAACCGTCTGTTATACTTCTGTTACCTTGTCTTTACGACCAGCATTACCTTTGATACCTTGTTAACCCCTCTGTCATATCTTTGTTTCCTTGTCTTTACTACAACCATTACCTTTGATACTCTCTGTTTTAACCCCTCAGTAATAGCATCCTTACTTTGTTTTTAATACCAGCATTACCTTTCATACTCTTTTTGTTAATCCCTCTGCCATACCTTTGTTACCTTTTCTTCACTACCAATATTACCCTTGATACTCTCTTTGTTAACCCCTCTGTCATTCCTTCGTTACCTTGTCTTTAGTACCAGCAACACTTTGATATTCTCTTTGTTAACCACTCTGTCATACCTTTGTTACCTTGTCTTTACTACCTGCAATGCCTTTGATACTCTCTTTGTTAACCTCTTCGTCATACTACTTCATCGTTACCTTCTCTTTACTGCCAGCATAACCTTTGGTACTCTCTATGTTCACCCCTTTACACCATCGTTACCATGTCTTTACTACCAGCATTCCCTTTGGTGCTCTCTTTGTTATCCCGTCTCTCATGATCTCGTTCCCTTGTCTTTACTACAAGCATTTCCATTGATACACTCTTTGTTAATCCCTCTGCCATACCTTCGTTACCTTGTCTTTACTACCAGCATTACCTTTGTTACTCTCTTTGCTAATCCATCTTCAATACCTTCTTTACCTTGTCTTTACTAGAGCATTATCTTTCATACTCTCTTTGTTAATCCTCCTGTCATACCTTTTTTACCTTGTCTTCACTACCAGCATTGCCTTTAATACTCTGTTTCATAATCACATTGCCATACCTTCGTTACCTTGCCTTCGCAGCCAGCATTACATTTCATACTCTCCTTATTAATCCCTCTGTCATATTTTCGTTACCTTGTCTTTACTACCAGCATTACCTTGGATACTTTCTTTGTTAATTCCCCTGTCATTCCATCATTACCTTGTCTCTGCTTCCAGCATTACCTTTGACATTCTCTTTGTTAATCACTCTGTACGTTCGTTAGCTTGCCTTCACAACCAGCATTATCTTTGATACTCTTTTTGTTAATCACTCTGTCGTACCTTCGTTACCTTGTCTTCACAACCAGCATTACCTTTGATACTCTCTTTGTTAATCCTTCTGGTATAGATTCGTTACCTTATCTTTACTACCAGAATAAACTTTGATACTCTCTTTGTTAATCCCTCTGCCATAACTTCGTTACCTTGTCTTTACTATCAGCATTTCCTTTGGCACTCTCTTTGTTAAGCCCTCTGTCATACCTTCGTTACCTTGTCTTTACTTCCAACATTGCCTTTCATGCTCTTTTTATTAACCCGTCTCTCATACTTTCGTTACCTTGTCCTTTCTACAAGCATTTCCATTGATACACTCTTTGTTAATCTCTCTGCCTTACATTCGTTACCTTGTCTTTACTACCAGCATTACCTTTGTTACTCTCTTTGCTAATCCCTCTTAAATACCTTCTTTACCTTGTCTTTACTAGAGCATTACATTTGATAATCTCTTTGTTAATCCTCCTGTCCTACCTTCTTTACCTTGTCTGCACTACCAGCATTGCCTTTAATACTATGTTTGATAATCACATTGCCATACCTTCGTTACCTTGTCTTCGCAACCAGTATTACTTTTTATACACTCCTTATTAATCCCTCTGTCATATTTTCGTTACCTAGTCTTTACTACTAGCATTACCTTTGATCCTCTCTTTGTTCGTTCCTCTGTATTAAATTCGTATCCTTGTCTTTACTACCAGCATTGCATTTGATACTTTCTTTGTCAATCCCTCATTCATACCTTCGTTACCCTGTCTTTACTACCAGCAATTCCTTGGATACTCTCTTTGTTAATTCCCCTGTCATTCCATCGTTACCATGTCTCTGCTTCCAGCATTACCTTTGACACTCTCTTTGTTATTCACTCTGTTGTACCTTCGTTAGCTTGTGTTCACAACCCTTATTACCTTTGATACTCGTTTTGTTAATCCCTCTGTCATAACTTCGTTACCTTGTCTTTACTACCAGCATTACCTTTGATACTCTCTATGTTAATCCTTGTGGCATACATTCGTTACCTTATCTTTACTACCAGCATTACCATTGGCACTTTCTTTGCTAAGCCCTCTGTCATACCTTCGTTACCTTGTCTTTATTACCACCATTACCTTTCATACTCTCGCTGTTAATCCCTCTGTCATCCCTTCCTTACCTTGTCTTTGCTACCATCATTACCTCTGATACTCTTTCTTAATCCCTCTGTCATTCCTTCTTTACCTTATTCTTTCTATTAACTTTTCTTTTGACACTCTCTTTTTAAATCCCTCTGTCATACCTTCGTCACCTTGTCTTTACTTCCAGCATTACCTTTGATACTCTCTTTCCTTATGCCTCTGTCATCCATTCGTTACATTGTCTTCAAAACCAGATTTATCTATGATTTCCCTTTTCTTAATCCCTCTGTCATACTTTCGTTACCTTGTCTTTACTACCAGCAATACTTTGATACTCTATTTGTTACCCTTTCTCTCTCACATTCGTTCTCTTGTCTTTACTACCAGCATTACCTTTGGTACTCCCTTTGTTAACTTCTCTGTCATTCCATCGTTACCTTGTCTTTACTACCAGGATAGTCTTTGATACTCTCTTTGTTAACTTTCTGGCATACCTTCACTACCTTGTCTTTACTGCCAGTGTTAGCCTGGATACTCTCTTTGTTAACCCCACTGTCACACCTTCGTTACCGTATCTTTACTACCAGAGTTACCTTTGATACTTTGTCAATCCCTCTGCCATACCTTCGTTACCTTCTTTTTACTACCAGCATTACCATTGATACTCTCTTTGTTTATCCCTCTCCAGTACCTTCATTACCTTGTCTTTATTAAAAGCATTCCCTATGATACTCTCTTTGTTAATCACTCTGCCATACCTGGGTTACCTTGTCATTACTACCAGCTTTGCCTTTGATACTATCTTTGTTAATCCTTCTGTCATGTTTTCGTTATCTCATCTGTATTACCAGCATTACCTCTGCTACTGTCTTTGTTAATGCCTCTGTCACATCTTCATTAGTCTCTACTACCGACATTATCTTTGATACGCTTTTTGTTATTCACTCTGTCATGCCTTTGTTACTTTGTCTCTACTATGAACAATACCTTTGCTACTCTCATCGCTCTGTCATACCTTTTTTATCCATTCTTTTTCTACCACCTTTACCTTTGACACTCTCTTTGTTAATCCCTCAGTCATTCATTCGTTACTTTGTTTTTCCTTCCAGCATTACCTTTGATTCTCACTTTCTTTATCTCTCTGTCATACCTTCTTTACCTTATCTTTAAAACCAGCATTATCATTGATACTCTTCTTCTTAATCCCTCTGTCATACCTTCGTTACCTTGTCTTGACTAACAGCAATGCTTTGCTATTCTCTTTGTTAAACCCACAGTCATACCTTTGTTACCTTGTCTTTACTAACAACATTATCTCTTATACTCTCTTTGTTAACCCCTCTGACATACAACCGTTGCCTTGTCTTTTCTAAGAACATTACCTTTGATACTCTCTTTGTTAACCCATCCATCATACCTTCTGTAACATCTCTTTACTACCAGCATTACCCTATTTCATACCTTCGGCACCTTATCTTTACTATCAGTTACTTTGATACTCTCTTTGTTAACCTCTCTGTCATACCTTCTTTACCTTGTGTTTACCATCATCAATACCTTTAGTACTCTCTTTGTTAATCCCGCTTTCATTCCTTGGTTGCCTTCTCTTGACTACCCACATTACCTTTGATACTCTCTTTGTTAATCCTTCTGGCATACATTCGTCACCTTATCTTTACTACCAGCATTAACTTTGATACTCTCTTTACTAATCCCTGTGTCATAACTTCGTTACCTTATCTTTACTTCCATCATTACCATTTCACTTTCTTTGCTAAGTCCTCTGTCATACCTTCGTTACCTTGTCTTTATTACCACCATTACCTTTGATACTCTCACTGTTAATCCCTCTGTCATCCCTTCCTTACCCTGTCTTTGCTACCATCATTACCTCTGATACTCTTTCTTAATCCCTCTGTCATTCCTTCTTTACCTTATTTTTTCTATTAACTTTTCCTTTGACACTCTCTTTTTAAATCCCTCTCTCATACCTTTGTCACCTTGTCTTTACTTCCAGCATTACCTTTGATACTGTCTTTCATTATGCCTCTGTCATCCAATCGTTACCTTGTCTTCAAAACCAGCTTTACCTATGACTTTCCTTTTCTTGATCCCTCTGTCATACTTTCGTTACCTTGTCTTTACTACCAGCAATACTTTGATACTCTATTTGTTAACCCCTCTGTCACACATTCGTTCTCTTGTCTTTACTACCAGCATTATCTTTGATTCTCTCTTTGTTAACTCCTCTGTCATTCCATCATTACCTTGTCTTTACTACCAGGGAAGCCTTTGATACTCTCTTTGTTAACCCTTCTCGCATACATTCGTTACCTTGTCTTTACTGCCAGTGTTAGCTTTAATACTGTCTTTGTTAACCCCACTGTAATACCTTCGTTACCTTATGTTTACTACCAGTGTTACCTTTGATACTTTGTTAATCCCTCTGCCATACCTTCGTTACCTTCTTTTTACTACCAGCATTACCATTGATACTCTCTTTGTTTATCCCTCTCCAGTACCTTCATTATCTTGTCTTTATTAAAAGCATTCCCTATGATACTCTTTTTGTTAATCCCTCTGCCATACCTTCGTTACCTTGTCTTTACTGCCAGTATTACCTTTGATACACTGTTCGTTAATCCCTTTGTCATACCTTTGTTACTTGTCGTTACTACAGCATTACCTTTGATATTATCTTTGTTAATCCTTCTGTCATACCATCGTTATCTCATCTGTACTACCAGCATTACCTCTACAACTCTCTTTGTTAATCCCTCTGTCACATCTTCATTACCTTGTTTCTATTACCAACTTTATCTTTGATACTCTCTTTGTTATTCACTCTGCCATACCTTTGTTACTTTGCCTCTACTGTGAACAGTACCTTTGCTACTGTCATCGCTCTGTCACACGTTCTTTACTTTATTTTTTCTACCACCTTTACCTTTGACACTCTCTTTGTTAATCCTTCTGTCTTACATTCGTTACCTTGTCTTTCCTTCCAGCATTACCTTTGATTCTCACTTTCTTTATATCTCTGTCATACCTTCGTTACCTTGTCTTTAAAACCAGCATTACCATTGATACTCTTCTTAATCACTCTGTCATACCTTCGTTACCTTGACTTGACTACCAGCAATGCTTTGCTACTCTCTGTGTTAACCCCACCATCATATATTTGTTACCTTGTCTTTACTAACATCATTATCTCTGATACTCTCTTTGTTAACCCCTCTGTCATAATATCGTTGCCTTGTCTTTTTTAACAGCATTACTTTTGATACTCTCTTTGTTAACCCATCCATCATACCTTCCATAACTTCTCTTTACTACCAGCATTACCCTATTTCATACTTTCGGCACAATGTCTTTACTATCACAGTTACCTTTGATACTCTCTTTGTTAACCCCTCTGTCATACCTTCCTTACCTTGTGTTTACTATCATCATTACCTTTGGTACTCTCTCTGTTAATCCTGCTTTCATTCCTTGGTTATCTTCTCTTGACTACCCACATTACCTTTGATACTCTCTTTGTTAATCCTTCTGACATACATTCGTTACCTTATCTTTACTACCAGCATTAACTTTGATACTCTCTTTGCTAATCCCTCTGTCATAACTTCGTTACCTTGCCTTTACAAGCAGCATTGCCTTTGATACTCTCTTTGTTAATCACCTTGTCATACCTTCGTTACCTTTGCTCTACTACCACCATTACTTTTATATGCTCTTTGTTAACCCATCTGTCATACCTTCTTTACCTTGTTTTTACTACCAGCATTACCTTTGAAACTCGCTTTGTTACCCCTTCCATCATACTTCGTTAACTTGTCTTTACTACCAGCATTACCTTTCATACTCTTTTTTTTTTTTAGCCCCTCTGTCATATCTTCGTTATCCTGTCTATACTACCACCATTACTTTTGATACCCTCTTTGTTAACCCCTATCTCATACTTTCGTTACCTTGTCTTTACTACCAGTGTAATATTTGATACATTGTTAACCCTTCTGTTATACATTCTTTACCTCCTCTTTACTACCAGCATTACCATTGATACTTTGTTAATCCCTCTGTCATAACTTCGTTACCTTGTCATGACTACCAGCATTACCTTTGATACTCTCTCTGTTAATCCTTCTGCCAAACCTCCGTTACCTTGTTATTACTAGCAGCATTACCTTTGATGCTATCCTTGTTAATCTCTCTGCAATACCTCCGTTACCTTGTTTTTACTACCAGCATTACCTTTTATACTCTCTTTTTTAATCCCTCTGTCATACCTTCGTTACCTTGGCTTTAGTCCCAGCATTACCTTTGATACTCTCCTTGTTAACCACTGTATCATACCTTCGTTACCTTGTCTTTACTACCAACATTACCTTTGACACTTTCTTTGTTAACCCTTCTATCATACCTTCGTTACGTTGTCGTTACTTCGTGCATTACCTTTGATACTCTCTTAATTTATCTGTCATACCTTAGTTATCTCGTCTTTACTTCCAGCATTGCCTTTGATACTCTCTTTGTTAATCCCTGTGTCATACCTTCCTTACCTTATTATTACTACCAGCATTACCTCTGATACACTTTTTGTTAATCCCTCTGTCATTCCTTCCTTACTTTGTCTTTCCTATGAACATTAACTTTGATTCTTTGTTCATCGCTCTGTCATACCTTCTTTTCCTTATTTTTCTACCAGCTTTACCTTTGACACTCTTTTTGTTAATCCCTCTGTCATACCATTTTTACATTGTCTTTTCTTCCAGCATTCCCTTTGATACTTTTTTAATCTCTTTGTCATACCTTCTTTACCTTCTCTTTAAAACCAGCATTACATATGATACTCTCTTTGTTAACCCCTCTGTCGTACCTTCGTTACCGTCGCTTTACTACCAGCATTTCCTTTGATCCTCTCTTTGTTAACCACTCTGTCATACCTTCGTTACCTTGTCTTCACTATCAGCATTACCTTTGATACTTTCTTTGTAAACACTTCTGTCATTCCTTCGTTACCTTGTCTTTACTTCAAATATTACCATTGATACTCTTTTTTAATCCCTGTGTCATACCTTCGTTACCTTGTCTTTACTTCCAGCATTCCCTCTGATACTCTCTTTGTAAATCCCTCTGTCATACCTTTGTTACCTTGTCTTTAGTATCAGCATTACCTTTCATACTTTCTTTGTTAATCCCTCTGTCGTACCATTCTTACCTTGTCTTTTCTACCAGCATTGCCCTTGATTCCTTGTTAGCCCCGTCTGTCATACATTTGTTACATTGTCTTTACTACCACCATTTCCTTTGCTATTCTTTTTCTTAACCTCTCTGTTATACCATTCTTACATTGTCTTTACTACCAATATTACCTTTGATACTCTCTTTGTTACCCCGTCTCTTATACCTTCGTTACCTTGTCTTTATTACCAGCATTACCTTTGATACTTTTTTTTTGTTAACCCCTCCATCATTCCTTCGTTACCCTGTCTATACTACCAGCATTACCTTTGATACTGTCTTTGCTGAACCCTCTTTCATGCCATCGTTACCTTATCTTAACTTCCAATGTTATCTTTGATACTTTGTTAACCCCTCTGTCATACATTCTTTACCTTGACTTTACTACCAGTATTACCTTTGATACTCCCTTTTTTAATCCCTCTGCCATTACTTTGGTACCTTGTCTTATCTCTTTGTTAATCCCTCTGCCATACCTTCGTTACCTTGTCTTTACTACCAGCATTATCTTTGATACTCTCTATTAATCACCCTTTCATACCTTGGTTACCTTCTCTTCACAACCAGCATTACCTTTGATACTCTCTTTGTTGGTCCCTCTTTCATACCATGGTTATCTCGTCGTTACTTCCAAAATTACCTCTGATATTCTCTTTGTTAATCCCTCTGCCATACCTTCGTTACCTTGTCCTTACTACGAGCATTACCTTTTATACTGTCTGTTAATCTCTCTTTCATACCTTCGTTACCTTGTCTCTACTACCACCATTACGTTTTACACACTCTTTGTTAATCCCTCTGTCATACCTTCGTTACCTTGTCTTTACTACTAGCATTACCATTGATACTCTCTTTGTTAACCCCACTGTCACATCATCGTTACCTTGTCTTTACTACCTGCATTATCTTTGATACCTTCTTAACCCCTCTGTCATACCTTCGTTACCTTGTCTTTACTACCAGCATTACCTTTGGTACTCTCCTTGTGAATCCCTTTGTTATACCTTTGTTACCTTGTCTTTACTACCAGCATTTCCTCTAATACTCTCTTTGTTATCCCTCTGTCATACCTTCGTTACCTTGTCTTGACTACCCTCATTACCTTTGATACTCTCTCTGTCAATCCCTCTGTCATACCTTCGTTACGCTGTCTTTACTACCAGCATTGCCATTGATACTCTGTCTGTTAATCTCTCTGTCATTCCATCGTTGCCTTGTCTTTACTACCAGCATTACATTTGATACTGTTTCTTAATCCCTCTGTCATACCTTCATTACCTTATCTTTAAATCCAGCATTACCTTTGATACTCTCTTAATCCCTCTCTCATGCCTTCGATACCTTGTCTTTACTACCATCATGACCCTTAATACTCTCTTTGTTAACCCCTTTGTCATATCTTCGTTTCCGAGTCTTTACTACCAGCATTACCTTTGATACCATGTTAACTCCTCTATCATATCTTCGTTACCTTGCCTTTACTGCCAGCATTACCTTTGATACCCTCCTTGTTAGCCCCTTTGTCATACCTTCGTTACCTTGTCTTTACTACCAGCATTACTTTTGGTACTCTCTTTTTTTAATTCATTCATCATGTTCTGTATACAGGTCATTTCCTACCTTTATTGCCTTCGATACTTTGTGAAACCCTATGTCCTGCCATAGTTTCCTTGCTTTTATTGATGTTATCTCACTACTTTCTTTATTATTCCCTCTGGCATACACTCCTTACAATGCAATCCCTTCATTCATTACTATCAATATTTTTTTTTATTCCCTTTATCATACCCTCCTTATCTTGCATTAACTACCATCACCACCTTCAATACTTTCTTTGTTACTTGTTTTGTCTTACCCTTGCTACTTTTGCTTTACTACCGTTAATGACTTCGATACTTTCTTTTTTACTCCTTCCATCATACCTTAGACCACCTTCACTGAACTACCTTCTTTCCCTTAGACACTTTCTCTTTTACTGCTTATATCATTCATTCGTTCCTGTGCCTTTACTACCGTCATTACCTTCGATGCTTTCATTACCTCCTTCGTCATACCCTCATTACACTGGCTTTTCTACGTTCATTATCTTCGATGCTTTCTTTGAGTCTCTGTAATACCTTCGGTACCTTGGCTTTACTATCGACATTACCTTTGATACTATCGTAAACTTTTTGTCATTCCTTAGTTACCTTATCTTTACTACGACCATTACCTTCGGTACTTTCTTTGTTACTCCATTTGTCATACCCTCGTTACCTTACCTTTCCTACTATCATCATCTTTGATATTTACTTTGTTATTGCCTCTGCCGTACCCTTGTTCACTTGCCATTAATACCGTAATTACCTTCGCCACTTTACTACCGTTACTATTTTCAATACATTCGTTGTTACTCCCTTTGTCATACCTTCGTTGCCGTGCCTTTGCTATCCTCATTACATTCGATACTTTCTTTGTTACTCCTTTTGTCATACCCTTGTTTCCTACCTTTACTAACAACATTACTTCTCAGACTTTCTTTGTTAATCACTTTGCCAACATCTTGTTACTTACCCTGAACTACAAACATTGCCCTCAACACATTCTTTGTTACAACACTTGTGATACGCTCGTTACAGTGCCTTTCCTACTTTTATTGCCTTCGGTACTTTGTCACTCACTTCGTCATACGCTGGTTTCCCTGTTTATTATGATGTCATTATATTCGATACTTTCTTTAATATTCCCTCTGACATACCCTCGTTACATTACAATTACTACTGGCAATAACATCAATAGTTTCTTTGTTACTGCCTTTGTCATACCCTGTTTAGCTTGCTTTTACTTCCATCACTACCTTCTAAACTTCTTTGCTACTCCTTTTAGCATACCCCAGTCACTTTCCGTTTACTTCCATTAGTACCTCAGATACTTTCGTTTCTACTTCTTTTATCATACCCTCGTTACCTTCAGTTTACTACCATCTTCATTTACTACCATCTTTATCTTCGACACTTTCTTTGTTATTCTTTATCATTCTCTCGTTACCGGGCCTTTATACCATCATTATCTTCGATACATTCTTTACAACCTTTTTACCACACCCTTGTTACCCCGACTTTACTACCACCATCTCCTTCGATCTTTTTGTTTTACAGCTTTTTTCATATACTCATGTTGTCTTTACACCACATATTACCCTCGATACTTTTTATAACTCCCTTTGTCATACATTCCTTACTGTGCCTTTACTACCTTTATTACCCTCCTTAATATTTGTTACTGCCTATGCCTTGGCTCCGTAACTTTGCCCAAATACCCTCATTGCCTCCGATAATTTTTTTTTTTTTTTTTTTTTTTTTTTTTTTTTTTTTTTTACTCTGTCATATCCTTTTTTCCTTGCCTATACTTCAGGTGTTATATTTGATACCATCTTTGTTTCTTCCTTTGTCGTATGCTATTTAACTTAACGTTACTAGCAACATTACCAATGATTTCTAATTACCCCTTTGGTGATGCCCTCGTTACCTTACCTTTACTACCGTCACTACCTTCGATACGTTATTTGTTATTTCCTTTGGTATGTCCTCCTTACTCTTCATATGCTGGCATCGTTACCTTCAAAACTTAATTATTCCCCTCGTTATACCTTCGTTTCCCATCCTTTACTACCGTCATTATCTTCAGTTCTTTCTTTTTTATTCCCCTTATCATACCGTGAGAGAATGGGAATACGGTTTAGGAATATGTGCGGGAGTTAATGAGAATGAGAGGGCAAGAGAGAGAGTATGTCTGATGGAAGGAGAATATAAGAGAGTATGGAACAGTGGGTACAAGGATTGTCTGGGTGAGGATGAAAGTAGGTATACAAACTTGGGCGACTGTATGTTCGTATGCGCCGACAGATGAACGAGTGGCAAGAGTGAAAGATGAGTTTTGGGCGAGAGTAGATGCATGTATGGACAAGTATGAGAGGAGCGAGAGAGTGTTTTTGATTGGAGACATGAATGGCAAAGTTGGGAATAACAAGTGGATGGAGTGGTTGGCCAGTGGGGTGTGCCAGCTGAAGTAGATGGGAATGGTAGTGCTTTGGTGGACATCTGTGCTGGTAAGGGGTTGGCAATAGCCAACACCTACTTTCGGCATAAGATGATCCACAGGTATACATGGAGAGTCATGAGGAGGATGGACGGTGAACTTGTTGAACGAAAGGCAATGACAGATTACGTGTGTGTGAATGAGCGAATGAGAAGACAAGTGTTGGATGCAAGAGTGTGGAGAGGGTGGGGGAATGGAGTCTCGGACCATCACTTAGTGATGGCCAAGGTAAGGTTGCAAAAAGTATGGGTGAAGAGACGAAGGGGAAGACAGTAGGAATCAGCTTCTCTGAGAAGAGAGGAGAAGGTGCAAGATAGTGAGAAAATGGCAGAGTATAAGAGCATAGTGAAAGAAAGATTGGGAAGGTATGAGTTAGAGCAGGTGGAAGGGGTAGAAGATGTATATAAGATATTCACGGAAGAGATAGGCGCAGCGTATGAGGTGATTTATGGAGTGAGGAGGAGATGCAGGGGTGTGCAAGGGACAGCATGGTGGAATGATTAGGTGAAACGAGCTGTGGAACAAATGAAGGCATATAGTGAATGGCTTGTGAGTAGAGGTAGGGAAGAAGATGAGAGAGAGAAAAGAAAGGTATATGTGAGCAGGAGAGGGGAGGTCAAGAGACTGGTGAAGGAAAGTCAGAAGAATGTGGATGAAGAGTTTAGGAGGAATCTGAGTGTAAAATGGAGGAAGAGTAAGAAATTGTTTTGGATGGAGGTAAAGAAAGTAAGGCAGTGTGAAAGGGGAAATAGTAGGGGACTGAAAGATGGGAATAATAGATTGTTGGTGGAGAAGAGAGAGAAATTGAGGAGATGGAAGGAGCACTTTGAGGATTTTTTGAATGTTGAGAGTGAGAGCAGTGCGAGTATGAGTGGTTGGGGAATGGCTGGGAGAAGAAGAGATGAAAGGAGGGAGGAAGAGATAAGTAGGGCGGAAGTAGTGGAAGCAATGAAGATCAAGATGGGAAAGGCCCCAGGAATTGATAGAGTGTGTGGTGAAATGCTGAAGTATGGGAATGAGATTGTTGTGGATTGGATATGGAAGTTTTGTAGATTGGCTTGGGAAGAGGGAAGGGTTCCAGAGGACTGAAAATCAGGTACTGTATAATTGTTCCTTTATACAAAGGAAAAGGGGAGAGAGAAGTATGTGGTAACCATAGGGGTATTTGCCTTCATTGTGTGACTGGAAAAATGTATGGTAGAATACTTATTGATTGGGTTAGGCATATAACAGAGGAGCTAGTTGGAGAAGAACAAGGGGGACTTAAGAAGGGAAAAGGGTGTGTAGATCAGATATTTGTTCTAAGATGTTTACTGGAGAAGTATCTAGAGAAGGGAAAGAATTTGTATGCTGCCTTCATGGACTTGGAGAAAGCTTATGACAGAATAGATAGGCAAGGTAGGTGGAAGATATTAAGAATATATGGAGTTGAGGGGAAATAACTGAGTGCTGTGAAGAGTACTGTATGTACGAAGGAGCGAGAGCTACGGTGCAAGTGGATGGTGAGTTGAGTGAGTTCTTTTATCTAAATGTGGGACTGAAACAGGGATACGTGATGTCTCCATGACTGTTTAATATATACATGAATGGGGTTCCAAAGGAGGTGCACTGCAGGGCAGTGGATGTGGGGGTGGCTCTAATGAATGAGGGTGACATATGGAAGATTCCGGTGTTGCTGTTTGCTGATGATACTGTATTGCTGAGTGACGACGAATGAAAGTTGCAAGGTTTTGTGAATGAATTTGGGACAGTGTGTAGGAAGAGGAATCTGAATGTTAATGTAAACAAGAGTAAAGTTATGGAGTTGGAGAGGAATGAAGTCACAGAATGCACAGTGAGGTTGGATGGTGAGGATATGAAGAATGTGAATGCATACAAGTACTTGGGTAGTGTGATGAGTAAGGATGGAACTTTTGGGGATGAAGTGCTTGAAAGGGTACAGCAGGGAGGGATGGTTGTTGGTTCACTGAAAGCAATGATGAGAAATAGGGAGATGAGTATGGAAGTTAAGAGGTCACTTCATGATAGTATTGTGATCCCTACGCTGACGTACGGAAGCTAGGCGTGGACCTTGCCAGAGGGGAACAAGTCAAGAGTGAGAGCAGTGGAAATGAATTACTTGAGGAGCATGTGGAATGAAATGGAGGGACAGGTTGACGAATGAAGAAGTGAAGGAACGTTGTGGGGTGGATGTGGATGTGGTTGAGAAAATTGGGAGAAATACACTGTGTTGGTTTGGACATGTGGGGAGAATGGAGAATGAAAGACTGACTAAGAGGGTGTATGTAGGTGAAGTGGAGGGAGGGTTAGGGAGAGAAAGACTGAGGATGAGGTGGAGGGATGGAGTTGAGAGGTATATGAGGGAGGGGGGGAGTTAGTTGGGAAGAGCGACTTGGAGGCGTTTTGTCTGCGGTCACCCTTTGCGGGATTAGGGCGTTGGGCTATAGATAGATAAATAGATCATACCGTCCCTACCCTTGTCTTTCTTACCGTCGTTACCTTCTACACTTTGTTATTCCCATTGTCATTCCCTCTTTACCTTGCATTTGCTATCGTCATTGCCTTCAAGGTTTTTTTTGTTAAACCCTTTACCATACATTTGCTACCGTGACTTTACTACCGTCATTACTTTCAATATTTTCTCTGCTATCCCTTCCCTACATCCTCATTACACTGGCTTTTCTACCTTCACTACCTTCGATGGATTCTTTGAGTCCCTGTCAAATCGTCATTACCTTGCCTTTACTGCCGTCATTACCTTCGATATGTACTTGTTACCTCCTTTGTCACACCTTCGTAACGTTGTCTTTACTACTGTCATTAACCTAGATACTTGCTTTGTTACTCTCTTTGTCATACCCTCGTTATCTTGCATTTATTATCGGCATTACCCCTGATACTACCTTAAGTTTTTTGCTATACCCTAGTTATTTTATCTGTAATGCGAACATTAGCTTCCATACTTTCCTTGTTAATTTGTCATACCCTGGTCACCGTACTTTTCATACCATCATTACTTTCGATACTTTCTTTGTTACTCCGTTTGTCATACCCTGGTTCCCTCTCATTACACATCTCACTACCTTCGATGCTTTCTTTGTTCTTCCCTTTGTCATAATCATCCTCGTTTCCTTAACTTAGCCACCAAAATTACATTGCATAATTTGCTTATAACTCCCTTTGACATGCCCTCGACATTTTGCCTTTAAGACCGTGCTAACCATCGATCCTTACTTTTTTACACCCTTTACCATACGCTTATGACGTTGCCTTTACTACCGGCATTACAATCGATACTTTGTTACCGTACTCCTTTTGTCATACCCTCGTTACCTTCCTCTTAGTACAGTCATTACCTTCTGTACTTTTCTTTGTTACTTGTTGTGACATACCTCCTTAATATGTTCATATTTTTTATGTGTCCGACTCTGGGCATATTCTTCACAGCCCGTTCCTAAGGCCCAGTAGTCCTCCTCCATCGATACACCTCCACATGCCACCACTTCGGCACAGCACAAACACCCACCGTCCATATTGACTCTATTCTAGGGCTGTCGCATACTGGACTGTTGTATTGGTGTTAGAGGGGGTATTTTTACATGTTGGCTGGTCTTCTGGTAGACCAGTAAAGTCTGCTTTAATGAAATTCAAATCTTTAAACTGTTCCCTGCCCCAGCGGGGATTTGAAACTGGGTCCATTAGGACTGCAGGCCAACTCTATACCGACTCGGCCACCGCCTCCCCCACATTATCTTTGATACTTTCTTTGTTACTTCATTTGACATGCTATTGTTACCTTACCTTTACAACCATCATTGCCTTCCTTACTTTCGGTTACTCCCGTTGTTATACCCTCGTTACCTTTCTATTACTACCGTAATTATCCCCGATAATTCTTCGTTATTCCCTGTTTCTCCTGTCCTTGTTTCCTTAACTTTTCTACCGCCATTATCTTCGATACTTACAGTACTTTGTTGCAACTTTGGTCATACTCTCATTTCCCTGCATTGACTACTACCATTAATTACTTTAGATACTTTCTTTGTTATTTCCTTTGTTTTTCTCTCATTACCGTGCCTTTACTACCTTCATTACCATCAATACCTTCTTTGTTACTCCCTTTGCCATAACTTTTTTACGTTGCCTGTAATACCATGAATACCTTCGCTACTTTCTTGTTACTCCCTTTCTCATACTCTCGTCACTGTCCTTTGCTACCTTCAGTACTTTCATTGTTACTCTCTTTGCCATGTCTTCGTTACCTTGCCTTTGCTTTCCTGATTACCTTCGATACTTTATTACTCCTTTTGTCATATCCTTGCTTCTATTACCTTAACTACCAGCATTACCGTTGATACTCTCTTTGTAAATCCCTTTGCCATACCCTACTTTGCCAAAACTGCCTTCAGTTCTTTCCTTTTTACTCCATTTGTCATACTCTAAGTACAGTACCTTTCCTACCTA